>NW_028274809.1:85486948-85529448 GCF_037043125.1 Eumetopias jubatus | reverse complement strand
CACCATCCTGTCAAGCACCTTCTAACTTACTGAAGTGTGACAAATACCTAGCTAAGCATAAATAAACTCCCATGGACATTTGAAGAGAGGAGGTAGCATACCCATTTTAGAGGTCAGGGAAGGTGGATGAGATGAGTCATGGAAGATGGTTGAACTGTGACAGGTGGAGGAGAGAGGGGCTGTGGGTAGTGACATGTGAGCTACCTTCAGGGGACTGAAGTAAGACTAGGAAGGTAGTTGAAACCACACTGAGAAATCCAGATCAATGAAGTTGTACTTAATTTAATAAAGGCAGGGAAAAGGGGAAGGCAAGATGCACGAAGCCTTTGGAAGTTTAAGGTAGCAAAAGCTTACAGGATGGAACACTGGGCAACTGTAGTCAGCCATGCGGGTGGCTGGAATCAATGTGACAACCTCGATTGAGGGTTCTCAACTGCCTGAGGGTGGGAGTTGGGGTTGGGAATGCACATAGGTATCAGGATGATAAAGACTAAAATACGTTTTGAAAAAGCAGAATCATTATACTTGTTGTTTTCACAATAAGAAAGTGTCACTACATGAGATTTTTTCCAGAAAGTGTCACTATGTGAAATTCCCTTGCGGGTGGGACATGCACTTCATTTTAAAAGTTGACATACCCTAGTCTCCAAGGTCCCTTCTAGTTCTAACCTCTTTTGGGTTACTTTATTTTATGGATAAGTAAGCAAAGGCTAAGAGAGGTGGCACAGCTGATCAGTGGCAGAGTTGTAAGCAGACCCTGAACCTTTTAAATTCCAGGATAGAATTCATTCCATTGTACCGTATATCTCTGATGGTTTCCATTTCACAAATGTAACAATTTAGGCCAAGAGAGATATAGCTGGAAAAGTTCACTAGTTGGATCCAGATATTCACTCCCTATTCTGTTGCGATCTGTCAAGAGACTCCTGGGCTGATAAGACATTGCAGGAAACATGAATTTGTAAAAAGAGGCAGGCCTTCTACCATAGTCAAAGGACTGTTTTTATTGGGGCACATATTATTTTGACCACACTACACTCCAAATCATGACCATATACAACTACAGGAATTCAAAAGGACCGAAACACCAAAGCAAGATGCACAAGCCATATTCTAAGACTTCCTATCTATCAACCTTCTGTCATATACACATGTACAGGCTTTTAAAATTAGGGTCTGTTTCTAGTTTCCTATTGGTTCATTAATGTCCTGACTTTTCCCATTCGTTATTTAATTAATTTATCTATTTCCTTAAAGTTTTCCCCGAGTGCACATTTCTCATAAACTTTGAGGATTCCTGTTTAGGAAAATGAAAGAGCATTTTGCTTCAGTCATGTTTTCATAGTTACAACTTTTGAGAACAATTTCTTGAGAGATGTTTGGGAGCAAGGCATAGGATGGATTCCCATGGGATACATTCTTCGATGTGAAATCACCCAAACAAAGGGTATAATAACTTATATAGGAAAAATATTTTACATTGCCATCACTATACATGCAGATGTTTCTCCATAAACTGGCTAGTCCTCATTAGGATATGCCTTTACTTTTATTCTTGGGTCCATGTAACTGCTCTATCATATTCCCTGTATTTATACGTAACTTCGTTACTGGTAAAATCAGATATTTTTCCCCCAAATTTGGTTTAGTGTTGATTTCTTGGGATATCATTATCTCTATTGTTATTAGCTGTGTGACTATGGGTAAGTTATTTAACTTATGCCTTCGTGCCTTTGCTCATACATAGGGGACAGTGTACCTACTGAGAGGACTGTTGCACTATCAAATGGAATATCCGAGTACAAGCCCCAGCCTTGCACTGGGCACAAAGTAAGAGTTCAGTAAGTTACTGTGCTTACAACATGTTGATGCTTCTGTAAACCTTTATCTATTATATATATTTAAAATCTATACTTGATTTCTTTCATGAAATTTTTTTTTTGGTGCACTGTAGCTATTTATTTCACTTATTTTCTTGCTTTCACTAATAATACTATATTTTAGAGCTAGAATAAGTGTATTAATTTTTGTTATCTTAAGTTTGTTGGATATTGAATTTATATACAAATTGAGTTTATTTCTGAATTCTCTGTTTTGTCCATTGTTCTACTTTTGAATTTGTACTCTTTTAAAAGTTATCACCCCATACATGTTCTGAATGTGGTAGGACATGTTTCCCTTTGTTATTCCTTTGATATTCTACGCATTTATTTATTTATTTTATATGAATTTTAGAAGTATGCTGTGAAGATATAAAGTAATATTTTGGCATCTTTACTGGCATCTTGTTAAATTCTTAAGTTATCTTAAGAGATATTGTCATTTTTATTACAGCATTTATTATTTCCTGTCAGGAGCATATATGTCTACATTTATAGAATCTGCCTTACTTTCCCATTATTTTTTGTTGTTTTCTTCGGCACAGGACTAAGAGAAAGAAAACTTCTGTTTTAAATCATGTTCTTGGGAAACTGATTCCCCCAATCATATTCTTGGGAAAGTAACTATATGCTTATTTACAAGAAACATGTGAAGGTGGCTCTGTCCATTGAGAATCTACCTCAGATCCATGATCCTTAAATGGAGCCAATATCAATCATTTTCCTCAGCTATAAATTTGGGATGCTAATACTTGTTTGAATGTCTACTACACTGCCGTAAGGGTTATCAAGTAATATATTCAAAATAATTTGAAAATGTTCCAATATAAACCAGGGCATGGTATAATGAAACAATTATAAAAACATTTTTGCTTCCCAGACAATAAGATTCTAGAGGGCAGGAACCACATCTTCTACTCTTGGTATCCACAATATGACGACAGACCACGATAGGAACTCAGTAAATACTTCTATGTTAGGGGAAGAGGTAGGTAGTAATAACATTACAAAAAATAAAAGGAGAAGGAAAGGCTTGAGGAACGGTATGGTCTAGAGAGAATGCTTTTATTCAGTTTTACTGGCACATTTCTTTCATTTCATATGTAATACTCCTTTAATTCAACATTGATCCATATATTTATAAGCTTTCCTTCTGCTGCGCTCTCCCTTTAGCGAAATTTTATACCTTTATATTAATGTGATATAAGCGGTTTGCGTTCCTAGAAACTTTCTATTACATCCCTCCCCC
This sequence comes from Eumetopias jubatus, assembly GCF_037043125.1. Taxonomy (NCBI): domain Eukaryota; kingdom Metazoa; phylum Chordata; class Mammalia; order Carnivora; family Otariidae; genus Eumetopias; species Eumetopias jubatus. The sequence continues at coordinate 85,526,319 of NW_028274809.1, read as the reverse complement.
CAAACCCTTAGGGTAGCTGCTTTTCTGAAAATGAGACGTAGCTGGGAGTGAAAAGAGAGATGGGAGGGGAGGGAAATGTTACATAATCATCCAACACTGACTCCAGAAGTAAGGAGCAGGAATATACCAAGATCACAGTTATAGCCATTGTCATGCCAGATACTAACCAGAAGTTTTCCATATACTGTTCTTAATCTCAAATTAAAGGTGAACCAGAAGGGTTTCTATCTGCCAGAACTGTAGCTCAGGTTTTTACTTTCCTTGAAACCTTCATGGTTCCCCAGTACCTAAAGCTAAAACTCCTTCTTCCACCATGTCTGCAGTTGGGAAAGAAGAGCCCTGCTATAAGGCTTTGGCTGTTCACAGAAAAAATTGTTTAGGATTATCATTTGTGGGAAATTATTAAGTATACAAACACATTCCACTGACTTGCTATCTTAAGTATTTGTCTTTTTTTTTAAACCATCAAGGGCTAACAATTTGACCCTGTCATGAGAACTGGTCAAAACTAAAATATTTGCATTGAGGAGCTTCTGGGTTTTTTGGCCCATTTGTAGCACGGAGTCTGATGGACGTTTGGTATAGCAGAATGATCTTTCAATTTTCTGAATTAAAAATAATTAAAATAATGTCGGAACTAAACTTTTAAGGTTCAGCATCATTAATGTCATCTTTGGATCCAAAATGCATTAAAGACTCACTCCATATACAAACTCTGAAGGGAAGTCCATGAATCATATAACAAAATCTGCCTGGTGGTTAAGAAAACACTTTCCCCCAAATTAATTTTGCTGAAATCCTCATTCTAACTCACTGAAGTGGGTGGGGCAGATGGTTTTATTGTTGTATCTCTCTTTCCCATCTCCCCCTTTGTATTGTACGATGGATTGACTGAGGTTAACGGAGAAAGCTACAGGACCCAGTCCAAACCCGATCTTCTGACTTCAATTCCTATAAATCAGGAGTTTCTCAATGTTGGCATTATTGACATTTTGGGTTGGACAATTCTTTGTTGTGGGGGGCTGTCCTGTGCATTGTAGGATGGTTAGCAGCATCCCTGACCTCTCCCACTACCTGTGAGTAGCACCCTGCCCTTAGCAGTTGTAACAACTAAGAGCTCTCTGGACATTGTCATATGTCCCTTGGGGGTGGAGGGCAAAACTACTCATGACTGTCACTATAACCTTTCCAGAATGCCAGGTCACCTGTAAGTGATAATTTACTCCATTCCCACAGGGGCTAATTTGACTTCCTATTACTCTGCCTTATGATACCTGGTTGCTAGATGTGTCTTCAGACACCAGCTAGCTTGCTCCAGTGAGAAGACTGTGGGGAGTACTCTAATATATGTTAAGAGTTCTTTACTCAATGGGGACAGACTCACTCAGATTAAGGTAGGCATCTTGGATGGGCTTGGTTTTCTCTCTGATCAGCCACAGATCATGATGCATATTAAGGAGCTGTGGTGGTCAACAGTGCTAGTCACCAAATATTTCTGTTCTTCCCCCATTCTGGGCCTAACTCAGGATTCTATTTCCTGCCCCCCCCCCCCATAGTTGTGCAGTGCCTTGCAACAAGTTCTGGCCAATGCATTGAGTGGAACCCTATGTCACTTTTAGGATAGAGCGCTGAATTGTTAATGGGAGGATCTCCTAGTTTTCTCTTCCATCTGGCATGGTAACTGGCAATGTTTGAGATGGTGGATGCTTGGGTCTCTCTGCAAGCCTGGTCCCTGAATCACCATAATGAGTAGAACACTATTGCCTACCTGTAATAAATATATAGCGTAAGTATGAAATCTTATGTTTCAAGCCATTGAGATTTTAAGATTGTCTGTTAGTTTAGCAGAAATCAGCTTATTTTGACTGATAATAGGAGTTGAAAGATGAGAAAAAACTGGAAAATAGATTTATATTAAATCAAGGTCTCCTATATAAAATAGAAAATATAATATAAAACCACTTAGAACTTCCTTAAGTCTTAGGGTTCTCTATTTTCAGTCACTAACTCTCTAGTACTTGAAAAGAGTTTCAATGTAGATTTCTACATATGTACTGATATGGTTCTCTATGCCAAACTCATTCTTTCATTCCTTCAGATAATACTTATTGAACACTAAATATATGACAACTATTATTTGGGGTATCTTTAAAACAAGGATGATTTTGTGGGCTTCCATGTAGAATATACAATGGTATTGGAGATAGACTGACGAAGTTGGAAATGTGGTTTCATAATTGGATGGATGGGTGATTTCAGGCAAGTGACTTACCCTCCCTGTGCCTTACTTTTCTCAGCAGTAAAATGGTAATCACAACAGTGAAGAGTAAGTGAGGCCATGCACAAAGTGCTTAGAACACTACCTGGCACATGCTAGGTGTTCAAGAAAGGACAGTTCTAATGTATCTAAGGAATGTTGTAGTAAGTGATAAATCAAACTCTGATATGGGATGACAAGTTGCAGACATCCCAGAACATGTCTGCTTTATTCACCATTTCATCCTAATTGTCTAGCATAGCGCTTGGCACAAAGAAGATATTTAAAAACCACTCACTGCATATGTATAGAAGCATGTAGGAGTGAGGAGACGGACTCCCTGGTTGGACTTCTAACCTGCCTGTCTCGCCCACGGTGCCCAGCTCTGAGAACCTGGAATAATCATTGTGCTAGATCTGTCTACTCTTTTGTAAAAGGAAAGGATGACACAGAAGAGCTAGAAACAATGTATCTATAAACTAGAATCATAATCTACCACACTTCCCAGAAAAAGGATTACAAAAACCTTATGACAATATAATTTGAAGATAATAAACATGCGTGAAAATAATAGTATGGAGACACTACAAAGTTGTTCTATTACAGTTTTAACATTTTCAAAAGAAATTTAATGGAGATTGTTTCATCAAAAGGGCAGTAAAACTCACTGGCATTAACATCATCACACAGATGTGCTAGATTTCCCTAAGAGATCTGTGGAGAGGGAAGGAGAAGGAAGTTGGAGACAAAGAAATTAATGCACAAACTTGCAACTAAAAGAGAATAAATTCTGGAAGTCTAATGCATAACACAGTGATTATAGCCAACAATATTATATTATATACTTCAAAATTGCTAAGAGACTAGATTTTAAATGTGCTCATCACAAAAAAGAAATGATAATTATGTGACACTAGAGAGGTGTTAGCTAAAACTACAGTGGTAATTATATTACAATACATAAATGTGTCAGATTAACATGTTGGACACCTTAAACTTACACAATGTTATATATGTCATATCTTGATTAAAAAAGAAAAAAAAGACTAATGAGTGGTCCTGCAGTCATATATTAAGCCTTTCTTGGTTTTCCAATACATCAAGGCTTGTATGTGAAAGAGAAAAGTTTAACTTACAGGCAGTGCAATCAAAATGACTTAAGCCTTCAGTCTCAGTCTTCCTACCTATCAAGTGGGATAATAATACCTACTCCATTGGGCTTATCATGAGCATTACAGTAAATAATGTGACAAAGAACCATGTAAGAAGTAAACTGTCAATAAACAGTAGCAATTAATAGCATAATAATAATTACTGCAATTATTTATAAGAAAACTACTTCTTTACAAGTGTTAATAGCATTGAGAGTAAGTACTCTGGCTGATATTACAGAGTATGTAAATTGGCTTATGGTATGGGTTTTAGATATGCTAATGTAGCATTCAAAAGAGACAACAGGCAAAGAAATGTATGCTTGCTAGGTAACCCTTTTGTGAAGTTGGATGGTGAGTTGGGGAAAAAAAATAATGTTTAAACTTAGAGAAACGGTTCAGAAAACAAGAACACAGAAAGCCATTAGCATAGCAGTAAAAAGTACTACCTAGCTATGTGACCTTACTTAATTTCTCTTTGCCTCAGTTTTCACCACCTGAGAAAAATGGAGACAGTAATACTGAACAAGACTGTTATGAGAAATTAGACTTAATATTTGTACATTGTTTAGAACAATGCCTGGGATACAGTGAGTGTTATGTAAGTGTTTGCTAAACCAAAACAATAATAAGAATGGCTGAAAATACATAAAATGGCCTGTTAGGAAAACTTTAGAGTAAAGATTGGCAAGGTGGCCTTCTAGGAACACAACCTGGAAAGCTACCAGGCTCATTTGTCCATACAACAACTTGGAATCCTCTTATGTACAAGGTGAATTGCTGTAGCCATGAAGAAAGCTGACTCACATTTGGAATGACAGAGATGGACAAGAGGCTAAGGCAAAAAGAGCCCCAGTTGAGACTGGAAATATCATAGATAACATGATACCCCTTTCTGTGGGCTTCCACAGCATGCCCTAATTATTTCACAACACCTTGGGTACCTGTTAATTGTAATGTAAGTATCTGCCCAAGGCAGAGCTCCCTGAAGGTGGAGGCTGAGTCTTGTTCACTGTGGAATTCCCCTCCTACAGTGCTCAGTAAGTATACGCTACCGTCAGGCCAAAGTTGAGTAATAAGATTAGACCTATAACGACTGAGCACTCAGTACCTGGGCCCCTGAGGCTCCACACCCTACTTTTAACCCTCCGTACTGCTCTAAATAGCTCAGTGTTAATGAGGGGGAAGGGAGACTGTGATCCTAAGAACATGGCCCTGTGTAAAATCCTAGTCTTTTCTGTAGTGGTGGCTTGAAACTAGCCAATAGTAAAATTGGCTGAGAAGCCTTCTGCTTAGGGACTTCCTCCAGTCACACTTCTCAGTCCATCCACAAATACCTCAATGCTGCCGCAAACAAAACTCACCAGCTTTGTAAATGAGCAGAATTTTTCTTCCTTCTTTCTACAGCTATCCGTCTTCAAAATTCCTTTCTGTGCTTTCCTTGAGAATATCTCTGTCCTACATCCCTCTCACTAATCTCTCAGCCACCACTTCAAGAATCACACTTGGGTTACCACTGTAGTGTCTTACTGTGAATCTGCCTACATACCACTGAAAGATAAAGCTTCCTAAAATACAAGTTTCATCACATTTCTTTCCTGTTCATGATCTAGGTTCCTTATTTCTTACTTTTACCTAATCTACTTCAGTTATCAAGAACCTCTATACTTTGGTTCTAGTCTACCACACTTCCTACCAAAGCTTCCAAACTCATTCTGTGAGATTAGCATTACTCTGATACCAAAAGCAGAGGAGGACACCACACACACACACACACACACACACACACACACACACACATACATTATAGGCCAATATTCCTGATGAACATAGATGCAAAAATCCTCAACAAAATATTAGCAAACTGAATTAACAAGACATTAAAAGAATCATACACCACGATCAAGTGGGATTTACTCCAGAGAGGCAAGGTAAGTTCAACATCTGAATACCACTCAATGTAATACACCACTTAACAGAATGAAAAATAAAAATCATATGATCACCTTCATAAATGTAGAAAAAGCATCTGAAAAAATTCATTACTCATTTATGAAAACTCTTAACAAAATGGGTATAGAGGAAATGTACCTCAACATAATAGAAGCCATATATGACAAACCCACATCTAACATCATACTCAACAGTGAAAATCTAAAAAGTGGAAAGCTTTTCCTCTAAGATCAGAATCAAGGGTGCCTGGCTGGCTCAGTCAATAGAACATGTGACTCTTGATCTCAGGGTTGTGAGTTCGAGACCCACGCCGGGTGTGAAAATTGCTTACTAATAAGATTTTTTTTTTTTTAAAGAATTTGCCTAAGATCAGAATCAAGACAAGGATGTGCACTCTAGTCATTTTTATTCAACATAGTACTAGAAGTCCTAGCCATAGCAGTTAGACAAGAAAAAGAAATAAAAGTCATACAAACTGGACAGGAAGAAGTAAAATTGTCCCTATTTGCAAATGACATGATACTATATGTAGAAAACTCTAAAGACGGCACCAAAAGCTGTTAGAACTAATAAATGAATTCAGTAAATATGCAGGATACAAAACTGATGTATAAAAATGATTTTTATACACTAATAACAAACTATTGGAAATAAAATTCAAGAGAACAATTCCATTTATAATCACACCAAAAAGAATGAAATATCTAGGAATAAATTTAACCAAGAGGGTGAAAGACCTATAAACTGAAAACTATAAAACATTCGTGAAGAAACTGAAGAAGATACAAATAAATGTAAAGATATTATATGCTCATGAAATGTCCATACTACCCAAAGCAATCTACAGATTCAATTCAATTCCTATCAAAATTCCAATGACATTTTTCTTTTTTTTTTTAAAGATTTTATTTAGTCATTTGACAGAGAGAGACACAGCAAGAGAGGGAACACAAGCAGGCGGAGTGGGAGAGGAAGAAGCAGGCTTCCTGCGGAGCAGGGAGCCTGATGTGGGGCTCGATCCCAGGACCCCAGGATCATGACCTGAGCTGAAGGCAGATGCTTAACGACTGAGCCACCCAGGCGCCCCTCCAATGACATTTTTCACAGAACTAGAGCAGGTAATTCTAAAATGTGTATGGAACCACAAAAGAACATGATACCCAAAATAACCCTGAGAAAGAAGAACACAGCTAGAGGTACCACACTCCCCAATTTCAAACTATAGTAATCAAAAGAGTGCAGTATCAGCATTAAAACAGACACATAGATCAATATAACAGAATACAGAGTCCAGAAATAAACCCACACACATATTGTCAATTAATTTACAACAAAGGAGGCAAGAATATACAATGGAGAAAGAATAGATTCTTCAACAAATGGTGTTGGGAAAACTGGACAGCTACCTGCACAAGAATAAAACTGGAGCACTCTCTTATAACACCATACATAATAATTAACTCAAAATGCATTAAAGACTCAAATGGGAGACCTGAAGTTATAAAACTCCTAGATGAAAACATGGGCAGTAAGCCCCTTCATATCAACCTTACTAATTTTTTTTTTTTTTGGCTTTGACTCAAGAGGCAAGGGAAACAAAAGCAAAAATAAGCAAATGGGACTACATCAACCTAAAAAGCTTCTTCTGCACAGCTAAGGAAACCATCAACAAACTGGAAAGGCAACCAGAGAATGTGAGAAGATATCTGTAAGTCATACATCCAATAAGGGGTTAATACTGAAGCTATATAAAGAACATGTACAGCTTAATGCCAAAAACAAACAAACAAACAAACAAACCCATACAATCTAATTAAAAAATGGCAGGGGATCTGAATGGATATTTTTCCAAAGAAGACATATAGATGACTAATAGGCACATGAAAAAGATGCTCAACATCACTAAGCACCAGGGTAATGCAAATCAAAAGCACAATGAAATATCACCTTACACCTCTCAAGATGGCTATTATCAGAAAGACAAGAAATAACAAATGTTGGTGAGGATGTGCAGCAAAGGATATACTCATGTACTGTTGGTGGGAAAGTAAGTTGGTGCAGCTACTACAGAAAACAGTATGGAAGTTCCTCAAAAATTTAAAAATAGGACCAATATATTATCCAGCAATTCCATTTCTGGGTATTTATCCAAAGAAAACAAAAATGCTAATTTAAAAAGATATATGTGCCCCTATGTTCACTGTAGCATTATGTACAATAACTAAGATATGAAAATAACCTAAATGTCCAATGATAAATGATAAAGAAGATAAAGAAGACTTGGCACACACACACAGACACACACACAGACACACAGACACACACACAGACAGGAATACTACTCAGCCATAAAAAATGACATCTTGACATTTGCAACAACATGGTAGACTTTGAAGGCATTATGCTAACTGAAATAAGTCAGACAGAGAAAGACACATACTGTATGATTTCACTTACATGTGGAATCTAACAAAACAAAACAAACAAACATAACACCCAGACTCATAGATACAGAGAACAGTTTGGTGGTTGCCAGAGGGGAGTAGGGTTGGAGGTGATATGGATGAAGGGGATTAAGAGGTACAAACTTGCATTTACAAAATAAGTAAGTCATGGGGATGTAATGTACAACAAAGGGGTACAGTCAGTGATATTGTATGAACTTTGGAAGGTGACAGATGATCACTAGATTTATAGTAGTAACTGTTTCCGCAATGTATACAAATGTCAAATCACTATTGTACTAATATTATAACTGATATAACCCAAACATGCCCACTGAGGATGAGGGCGAAGGAAATGGCTCTGACGAGGCTCTGTGTGGCATTAAGAATGAGAAGACCTGCTGCCATCAGCTTCAGATTTTTGTGTTTCCACAACTCATTGAAAACGGCATGGGCCAATGACAACTAGATGTAGACTGTGGGCTACTCCACATTACAAGTCTGATGCCAAAATGCTTTACACAGTCCACCTAACAGATGGTCATGTATTTTAGCCGTTATCAATGTGAGTAGGATTCAAACCAGTGACCTGAGGGGTGAGAGGTTGTATATCCAATTACAAATTCCCACTTTCCTTAAGCGTTAAGATGCCTAAAGCAATATATTTTATTTACATCAAGTTACATTCTATAAACTATATTTGATAAAAGAGATGACTTCACGTTCTCAACTTAAATCAAAGAATGCTTACTTAAGTATTTTTTTTTAATTGAATCACACTTTAATGCCATCGTTTAATCTTTCGGTTAACAGTGCTCATCTTGATTATTCTAACAAAGGGAAACATGGAAATTAATACTTAAGTTGTAGAGCTTATGTCATCTATAAAATTACACATTAGAAAATTCAAAAAAGATACCTGGGACATCTGTGAAGGTTTCTCCAAGGACAGACACATGGAAATTGAGTCCTAAATCCTTAAGGTGCATTAATACTTTGAAAAAACTCTCTGGATCTTTATCATGCTCCCTGGAAATAAACACACAAAATATTACTTGTGAAACCTTAGGGTGTGTTAGAAACAATATTTTCCCTTTTCACAGTATCAATTCCTTTTGTGGTCTGTTGCTAGTTAAGGGAGCCTCGGGCATCCAAGCGGAGATTTCCCCCTATAACCTTAAATTGTAGCATCAGCATTGAGTGATTTCATGAATGTAACTTCTCTCTCATGAATCAAAACCCAGTTCTTTTGAAATCTTAAGGCTCTGCAGCCTTTTATTAAAGGAGAAATCTATCTTGTTTTTCACATTTTTTTGGTTAGACTATAGAAAGTCTAGTGTATTTTCCTTTCTCTAAAATGGTTAATTTTCCACTTAACATGGGTTTTTAACAAAAGAAAAGACCAGTCTTCAAAGGACGATTCTCTACTGATCATGAGAATGTACCAAAGATGTTTTTCATTTTCATGGGTCTGAATACCTTCCTCTCACATTTACTGAGCCCCTTTGTGCCCACAAGGAACGCACAATTTAGGGAGCAAGATTACAGACTCTCTCACTAATCTCTCATTTTAAATAATTGAATGGAGAATTATAAATACATCAAAAGGGGGTAGGCCTGAGTCTAAGTCCGCTGAGTATTAACTCAGGAGTGGAGGTTAGTCAACTCATAAAAGAATAGTAATAAAGATAATTCTTTCATTTAGCAGAGGCTTTGAAAAACATGGATTATTTTTGTTTGTTTAGCTTGTCAGTCTTCTTTATGAGAATGAGAGGCTAAAGGACACTAAAATAAAAAAAAATCATCAGTTCAAGAAATCACATTAAAATGAAGTGAATTATTTTTTACATTGTAAGGTGTGAATATTTCAGTATTTTTTGCATTTAATTGCACTGTTTTAAATTATCTTATTTCAGACAGATGTGGACCAGATGTCTTCAAAATATTTGGTTTTTATTTATAATTCAGAATTTTAACTTATTTTTTATATTACAGAGAAATAGTTATATATCAGCAATTGAATTTCTCATTTACCAACTAATTATGTAAAATAAATCTGTAAATTGATCAAACTGCTATATGAAATATGAAAATTACATCATTCAGGAAATCTCATGAAAAATGACATCTGCAACCCTAAATGTGTTAAATCACAATTCAGTCAATATTTTCAGTATCAAGAATTAAAACAAATGCATCTTCTGGTTAACATTTTAAAACAGCATTTATAATCTTACGGAATTATAAGATCTTATAGAATCTGTAACAACTTATTTTAAGCTCTGTATCTCTTGATTTGATTTACTTCAAATAATAAAAAATGCAATGGTGAAATTTTGATCGCTTTTTAAAATGATGCATATTATATACATGTACCATTGGGAAGGTTTCGGATAGTTCTCATATATACTGTATATGCTGTGGGCAAGAAGAAAGACTCAAAACAGTTTGAAAGTAAAGAATACACCATATGCTATCTTCAACCATATCAATCAAATAGCTGCCACCTAATCTGTGATATGTTCTTTTAGTCTGATTCTCTGGGAAGTACTTAGATGAAAAGAATGGAAACAATATAACATAATATATCTTAAAGAGAGAGTAAAACTATAGGGAAATCTAGCCACTCTGTTCTCTAAATTTTTCATTTTGAGTTCCAAAAATTTTGGCTATAGATCCTCAAGAGAATATTTATTCTAAATATTTCCTGCTGTTTTGTTTGTTTGTTTTGTTTTAAGCTTAAAATAGATGCGGTTTGGGGTTGGGAGGAGGTTTAAGCGGGTAGAAGCTGTAGTTCTGAAAAGATTCCAATGAGTGTTTTCAAGGCAGCAGGCTTTATGAACCTGCACTTTCAGTGCTTCCATACAAGATAAATGCATTACAATCCTACTGTATCCTTTCGATTTAAAAATTTTTTTATTATGTTATGTTAATCACCATACATTACATCATTAGTTTTTGATGTAGTGTTCCATGACTCATTGTTTGCATATAACACCCAGTGCTCCATTCAGTACGTGCCCTCCTTAATACCCATCACCAGGCTAACCCATCCCCCCACCCCCTCCCCTCTAGAACCCTCAGTTTGTTTCTCAGAGTCCATAGTCTCTCATGGTTCAATTCCCCCCCCTTCATTCTTCCCTTCCTGCTATCTTCTTCTTTTTTTTTTTAACGTATAATGTATTATTTGTTTCATGTTTTTATTCAATTTACTTAAATGAAAAATAAAGCAGTTCACCCATTTCTACAGATATTTTTATAGGTGGACAAAAGCTTTCATATTCAACAGTCACTTTGCATAAGAACACAAAAGAGATTTGTATGAATCCTTCTCTTATTTAAACTATAATATATGGACGAATGTAAAGTGAGATTTTTCTTCCCCAAAATTATCCCTCAGGAAAAGAGGCATTTTATACTAAAGTCCTTCCTTAACGTCTCTCATAATACTGGGCACTCTCTCAATTACTTTATTTTGAACAAAACACTGTTTAGGAAAGTTGCATTAACCTGAAACAATGCGTAGTGGTAACAGTTTTGGATGGTGGGAGCAGTCATTCACTTGATGGGACGGGTAAAAACAGAAGCAAAGGAATTTAATATTGTCTTAGTAATTGTTTTGAGAGACACGACCTATAGTTCAAAGTGTTGGACGTTGTTGAAAGCAAGTACTTTAAAGATCACTAAAAAAAGTAACAGAATAAGTGGTTATTGGAGATTGTGAGTAGTAAGTGGGTTTTTATAGCTAAGGAAAAGATTTCCAGTGATAACAGTTTTCCAAGTCTTGCACCCCAAGCAGCTTAGATGGGGTTCCAGATGACAGGTGTTGGAAACATGCCAGCTTCCTGAAAAGATGGCAACCTCCATACTGATGTCAAGAATGCACGGAAGGGGGAGTTGGGCTACAACTGCTTCATGAAATGTAAGGGTGGGAAAAGAGCAATACTGCTAAAATGATTTTACATGATACACGCTTTAAAGTACTACTTATGTCTAAATTAGTAGATCATATATTATAAGTAGATACTTTATTTCATTTATGTCCCTCAAAGTTACATAGTGAATTTTGCTAATTTTTTTCTCAGTTTTCTCTTTAGAAAAATGAGAAATTTCCTAACATTCAGATGATCATTAGATGCTGTGCACAGATATTTAGCCAGAGCCATATATCAAGGCATGAATAACAGTCAATGGCAGAGCTCAATATATTTTGATGAGTGAGGAACTCATTCCAAATACCCAATGGGTCATCCATGGAATCTATCCCGGCATCCAGGATATTAATTGAACCCATTTAGCAGAGTATATGAATTTGTCTTCCAAAGAAATCTAATGTGAAGCTCTCATATTTATAATTTTAGCACAAAGCATTAAATACCACATTGCATTAAAAATAATGCTGTAGAGGGGTGCCTGGTTGGCTTAGTCGGTAGAACGTGTGATTTCATAATCTTGGGGGTGTGAGTTCGAGCTCCACATTAGGCGTAGAGATTACTTAAAAATAAAATCTTAAAAAAAAATGCTATCGAAGTATACCTCTTGACATGGAAAAATACCTGAGAAATACTGTTAAGTAAAAGGGAAATGACAGACTAGTATTTATCATATGAACTGCTTTTGTAAGACAAATGGGTGTGTGTACCTAGAAAAAATTATGGGATGAACTATATCAAAATGTTAACAGGGGTTGTGTTAGGTTTCTCCCCCTGCCCATGTTTTCTATTGTTTAATAAAGATTTTTAAATATAAATCATTTTTAATGCTTTTAAGGAACTACCCCCCTCCCCAACATTCTGCCACAAAATTGTATTCATAGGATTTTTGGCTAATGTTGTACCATTTTCAGTATGTACAGTAGCATAATTCCTACTTTCTTGTGACCCTCTACATTTGATAGCTGCCCAGCAAGCAAACTTGATTGATCAAAAAACATTCTTGAAGATGAGTCAAAGTCCAGGCTTCCCACAATCCCCTCACTATTGAATAGGTAAGAATGAAACAGTCTGGCTGGGAACAAGTTCTTCAGCAGCCCAACTATGGCAGAAGCGACCAGCACGGAAATATTTCAGGCTTACTGGAAGCAGCAGATATAGCAAGAACAGCTTTTATTCCCAAATATTATTCAGAACATTCGAAAAGCATAAACTGTTTCCATGTGTTTTTTCTTCCTATATCTGTTCTCTCTCTGTTGCCTTTCCCGTTTAGTTTTGTAGAGCTAAATTTCTTCTTATTCCTCATTTAACATTCGTTCAGTAAATATTTATTGAGGATTTCTAAGTTCTCCATACTTGTCACTTACACTAAACTGTTACCCTTTCCTACTTTCCCACATAACTTTATACTTACGGAATGCAATCTCTTTGATCTCGTTCCTTGCATTGCCTGGGCAGAAACCTGGCTCTTTACCCATGCTATTGTTTCCCAGCAGCATGTCACTGTGGACTGAGAGTTCCGTGAGGGAAAGATAAAGGATGCCTGGTTTGTTCATTATAAGTACCCAGTGCCTTGCCAAGTAGAGGAAGACTTTACTTCTGTTCCTCAGTATCTGGTTCTTTTCTACCCACACAGAAAACTCCAGGGTCAACTCCTCCCAGTAGGGGAGGCCACAGAACTCGTTCTGGTCAGTGGGTTGCAAGCTGACTGATTTGTGTCACTTCCAGGGAGAAGCATCTAAGAGTAGTTCTGAATAGCACTTTCTCGGGTGCAGTAATCCTCGTGGAGATCTTGTATTATGACTGTTAGGTTAAAAGAGGGAGGCGGTCTGGACTGCTACGTGGAAGCAAAGCCATCTAACTATGCAGTCAACTTTGAGTTAGTGAGGTAAATAAACTTTTGTTGTGTTAAGCAACTGACATGGGAGAGGGGTGTTCATTACTGCAGCATAATGTGACCTATGCTGACTAATACATTATCTGTGGCATAAAATTAGCTGCTCAAAAAAATATTTGTTGAATAAATGAAGGAATGGAAAAAATGAATTACATCTGTAGAGCTCCTGCTATATGTTCACAGTTCCAAGCCAGGCACCGGATCATAATCTGAGTTAAACATCTCAACCAAGTAGTCAAACAAATACAATTATTCTTCTGTTTAACATCACACAGAAAAGGTTGAGTCTGCATTTGAAATCATGTCTCATCATGTGGAAGTCATCATTCTATACAATCTTTGTTTTTTTCTTTCTTTCTTCCTACATATAATGAGAAGAAAAAGACTTGGCACCTTCAGTCCATGGTTTTGTTTCCAGACCAGCAAGCCCTGGACATTCCTTAGATTCTTGTGACTTGAGGTTAAAACCCACTGGACAAGAGATGGCAATAAGAATATGTGCAAGTAATATAAAATTAGGATCTAACACCATGGTTTCAAACTTCTTTCCCTTTATGATATGCTGCTAATCTCCATCTTCACTTCCTCATCATGGAGTACTGCTTTACTTCCAAATTCAGCGATGTGTTCCTTGTTCAAAAACATAAAACTTCCATTTACCACCCTGTGTTAGTTGTTACGATCATTTACTTCTCTACTCTCCTTTCTAGGGCTATAAACGCTTCCCTCTCCTCTACAGGCCTGACAAGGCGATACTTTGGTTCTGGTTTCCCTCCACGTGTGCAGCTTCTGCTTCCTAAATGCTGCTTCGAGTAGAATTCAACCAATAGTTTTAGCCACCGACTTCTCGACTTCTTTCCATTTCTGTCTCTCTCGGATACTACTAGCGCCCCTCTTTCTCTCACTCCACCAGACCTCCCCACCACTATTTACTTATGGTGGACCAAGACCAAGACTCTCCACTGTGGCTTTCTCTGAAGACTGTTCATACTGTATTCTGCCCTTCAACTCTACTTTTAGAGGAAGAGTGAAAGGTGCAGTTCAGAGAAAAGTGGCTCTGCCACTGACCAGCAGTATGACAATGGCTACATTACATAATCCCATACAGCCTCAGTTGCTTCATCCTTAAAGTGGTATAACAATGATACCCACATTAAAAAAAGTTAGTTGTTGGGAATGAAGAAATGCCCAGCACCCTGGAGATCTACAATAAACTCTCATTCTCTTCATCTTTGGTATTGGCAGTATTTTCATATTTTAGATATGTTAATTTATTCCATCTCCTCTCCTCCCCAGTACACTCAAGATGCTAAGATATTTCATGTCCATTGCTTTGGGAAAGGCTTGGGACAGGCATGGGGGCCTCCAAACCCCACCAAAAAAAAGGGGGGGCAATCTTCTTGGTTGATTACAGGAGCAACAATCCACGTAGAAACGGTAAGGACTTCCAACAGGTACAAGTGTTTAAGCAAAACGCTGCCCGAGTGTAGCACACACCCTTCCACCCTGTGCTGCCGTTTCACCTCCGGACAAGAAACATGAAGGACTGGTGGAGGACAAGTTGAGGCGAACAGAACTTTGAGGGTACCGGAAGCCATGCACCACACTTGCTGGGTCAGAACCTTGAGGGAGAAGCACAACTCCAGAGAGTGAATGTCTGAGCGAGTGTATCTAGACAGACAGTACTGGTGACACGCGTGGGAGATGCCTGAGCTGTGGGAGGCCTGACTGTGGGACCGTGGTTTCCGAGCACCTCACGGAAGAAGCACAGAGCAGCCGCAGACAGACAGAAGCAAGGGATCCCTCCGCCGTGGCCTGTGAGGAATGGGGACCAGGAAAATGGAAGACAGGGTCTCGAACTACATGAGCTTTCTGTCACCATATTGAAATGGGCCATTGCACAGAAATTAAGTTATAGAAAAATAAAATTCTCATTTATGCCTATCAGGCTTTCGTGCCACCTGCACATTCATATTCTCATCTTTCCTTTTAATAGCAGAGGGAGAGATGTCTGCCTTTCAAAATTGAAAGTCTATTACAGCTCCAGATCTTCTACCTTGTTTCTTTTTGAGGGACCTGTGTTCTTATATTCTGTTTCCTTCCAGAAGCCTGTGATCCTATTCCCTACTCCACAATTTCTTTACTTGTGTCTTTGGCATTTTTAAATTACCCCTTTTACCTGATAACATTTATTGATGATAAGAGTTCTAATAATGGGTTTATTTCTAGGTGACTTTTCACAGATCATCTCAACTTAGAACATGAGCTATGTCTGTCTTTTCTCCTTCCTGTGTTTTCCTTACAACTTTGCTCCTATTCCCACATTCTCTTGGGTGAAGGTGTTCTCTAACTATACCAGTTCCCACCCCTGCCCCATTCATTCTCATGCTGCTTATGTTTTCTTTCAAGTTTGACACCACTGACCATCCTCTGCCTTCTTAGAAATGATCCTCGCTTGTTTTCCAAATGGGGTACTTAGACTACAACCCAATGACCTCCTCCCCAATTAAATCGTCCCACTCATTCCATCCAGATGGCCACCCAGTGAAAAGAAATCATTTTTTTTTCCCATTAGGTACCACAACATGATTGCCTTTTAAATCTCCCCATTGCTAAAAGCTTAGAGCCCCCAGGTTGTTTCTCTTCCACAATGATTTCCTCTCTCCCTGGATATTGTATACAATAATTTCATTCAGCCATCTAATTCGTCAATAAGCTCCCCTTCTCTGCAACTCTGGCCAGCCAGCCTGCACATACCCATGCCTCAAAGAACTGGCAGGCCACGAAGAACCTTAATTAAGATGAATGAGGTCTTCCCCATTCTTGGATGTTACTTAAGTGGCATCCACTATTACACATACTTTTAAATCATCATAATGTACATAATTACTTCCTCTCAGACCTGGGAGGTTCTATGGAACTAAACTCTTTCCCCAATTCATTACTAAGTCTATTTCCCTCTGTAATAAAGTTGCTCCCTGTCAAATGTGGTGACTGGGGCTGGAATTTGAAACTAGCTAATCATTTATATTTTCTTTTGAATTATAACATTTCTAAGAGATATGTAGAAATACATTCAAAACTGTTGCTAGCTATCCTGAGCGCTCCTCCAGCAGTCCCCCTTCTATAGTTAGAAACTTCTTGCAGGGTTCAGTCTAGGAAACTCTCTGACATCTCTGAGAATTGTGTTTCTACCCCTCATGTAGGAAGACGCATGACTCTTCTTTCCTATTTTACCCTGTCAGGAAGCTGACAGTCAGATTTTCAAGTGCTCAATCTCAACATCCAGGAACTGTTAATAATAGTACTGAAAAGTATAATAAAGGAAATTAAAAAAAAAAAAAACACCTCACTGGAGCGGCTCAATAGTAGAAAAAGTACAGCATGGAATAGAATCATTGATCTTGACATAAACAGAATTTACCCGATGTGAACATCAGTGAGAAAATAGACCAAAAAATTAAAAAAAACAAAAACAAAAACCCAAAAACATAACAAAGAACTGAACCTCAGGGACCTATGGGAAAAGAGAAGATCCAACATTTGTAGCATCAGAGTTCCAGGAGGGGATTCTGTATTATTTCTTAGAACTGCATGTGAATTTACAATTTTTTTTTAAGATTTTATTTATTTGACAGAGAGAGCTCCCTGACTGAGCCGCCCAGGGATCCCTACAATTACTTTAATACACATTTCAACTATAAAAAAAAGCATGCCCATTCTAATAAAATACAAATAATCCAGAAATATATAAAGTCAGAAAGCCCCTATTCCTTACCCCTCCTGATAGTACTCCTCAGAGGTAACCACCACTAACAGTTGTTCGGTGTGCAGGGGTCGACCTCTTTCTAGGCATATGCAAACATATATATTTGTGTGAATGTATTTTTATATACATCTTCCTCATTTTATAAATATGAGGTTAATATCAGTCATTCTGCACTTTCCATTTTCACTAAATACATAATAGACATCTATTTCCACCAACACATATAGATATTTCATTTTAAAATGGTTACCTAATATTTCAAAATTTTAAGTAAATTCTCCTAATGGACATTTAAGTTGCTTCCCTTTTTTTGATGTTTCAAATAATACTAAAAGTGACGCCTAGTGCTTTTTATAACATTCAAATTTCTCTTTTGTAGAAGCCTTAATTCTTTCTTGTTTTTCCTCCCTTCCTACAATGTTCACTCTACTTTTGGAACTATCCTACCTTCAAAGTTTCACCTGCTTTGCCTTCTGCTATGTTTTAAGTTCCATAAGGGCAGAAATTATGCCTTTGTTTACCCAGTATTCCCCATGTCTAGAACAGGGCCTGGCGTAGAGTTTAAAAAGTTACTGGGTGCCTGGGTGGCTCAGTCGGTAAAGCGTCTGCCTTCGGCTCAGGTCATGAGCCAGGAGTCTTGGGATCGAGCCCCGGATCGGGCTCCCTGCTCAGTGGAGAGTCTGCTTCTCTCTCTCTCTCTCTCTCTCTCTCCCCTGCTCTCTCTCTGTCAGATAAGTAAAAAAAATCTTAAAAAAAAGTTATTACTCTGAATCAACTCTAAATCTAGATCACTTCTTGTGAATCTAATCTTCTTATTCCCATTTACTGTAAATGATGATTTTACTATTTCTATAATCAGGTACATATTCAGAATCTTCCCTTGGCCCTTCCAATGACAACTCATGTATAAGACTTAAAAACTAAACGGCTGCCCTGTCAAACACAGCATTAATGACCAAGCTCCTCTCTCATACTGGCATGTTCTTATTCTCCCAGTATTACAGGGTCTCAAGCCCAACATGGTTTTGAACAGAAGGAGGCAGCTTCCAAACTTACTCTGCCAATCAACTTATTACCAACTTTGCCATTTTGTCCTATACAAATAATTTGAGATTTTCTTGATAATTTCCATTTTGAGAGTACAATATTATCACCTCATACCTTTATACCACCACTGAGCTTCAAACTCCTCCTTTGCTAGTTCAGCTTCCAAAACATTGTTCAATTATCTTCTTCAACATGATTTTCCTTAGATATCTCCTCTCTACAGTAACTAAAAGCCTTTAAATTTTAATTAAGCCACCCTAACCAACATTCAGATATTCCCATCAATCATTTACCCCCGCTATCTCCCCAAATAAGCACTGGTATTCATATTTATTTTCACCCTCTCTCTTTCTCTCCGCTCTTTACAATCCACAGCTCTTGTGCCTACGATTCTTGAATTTGGAACACAGCTCTCCCCACCTCTCTGCCACTCCTTGTCCGTTGTCTCTCTAATTGACTTTAAATTTATTGTTACTGGTAGTCATCCCTGCAAGATGCCATCTCACTCTGAATCACTCCAGTATTAACAGTCATTCATATGCTACTGATGATTTCATGAATGTGTTCTTTTACATTATTTCATAATTATTTTTATGCTGTCCCCTTAAAATTAGTCTGGAAGTCCCACAACATTAGAGAAACTCTTTTACTGAGAAGTTGGCGGGCACTCAAAATATGACTTTGAAATGAATGAGTGATGGTTCTGTCATGGCTGAATAGAGACAGTTATATTTTTAAAACTACGGTAGGATAGGTCTATGAAATGACATGAAGGATCATGTTTTTTTTTTTTTAATGGAGAATTAAACATGGTCTGCATTATTAGATGTCTTTCATCGAAATGGATTTCAATTCTTAATAACAGGTTTTCATATTCAGTTGTGGACATTTTGTCACATCTAGAAATGACAAGGTCTTCAATCATATAGCAAAGAATCTTAACTTGAAGAGAAAAATCCACTCCAAAACCTCATTCTGATTTAAAAAATGTTAAAATAGAAACGGACAGAGTAATTCATAAGAAATCCCTCCAATGGGGAGAAAAATGCAAAAATTCTGTCCATTTCACATACTATGTCTTGTTTCTAGACCCAAAGAAGACTGCTGTGTTTTTTGGCTGACACAGAGATCCCCTAGAAGAGACAGTCTCCCTTACTCAGCAGTGACTGCTAAGCACACCAGATTGTCATGGCAATGACTGTGGGAAAGGAGGAACACAATATGGAATGTCTGTTCTAGAAAGACCTGCTCAAAATGATGTGTTCTTGTTGCTACATATGTTGCGTTTTTTCATTTTATAAACAGGATTAATTATGTATCTCCTCCTTTTTTCTACATTCTTATAAATGGAATTAATCTGTATTTTCTACCTGGTCCCTTTTACAATACCATAAAAGAAAAAAGTTCAGCTCCAAACCTCGTTACTCTAGTCTTTTGTTGCTTATTTAGAGTTATTAAGAACTGCTCACATTAGGTACCAAAGGTATACTAGTTATTCACATGGAAAAGAATAAAAGATTCTGAATATTATAATAATATTACATGCTATAAATTAACTATATTGCTCAAGAAAAGGTGCTCCAGACTGGGAAGTCTCATAAACCAAAGTCTTAATTAAATATACTTATGATTAGTGGATATCAGAACAAATTGTTTCGGGTAAAGAATAGATAATAAAAATAATCAAGTATGGTATATAGTGTATTTGGTGAAAGATCATTTTGACTAGTTTGCTTTATAAGTGTATGTAAACCCAAAAGAAGAAAAGAAGATGCTTCTCGAAAGCTAGTAATAACCAATTCATTTATGACTATTGTTCTAAAGATAAGTTTTATCAGAATAAATAAAGTAAAAAAGTTTATATGGACAATATAGCCTAATGGAAAGAGGGCTAAAATCCTAGTTCTGATATTTAGTAGCTGTAATCCAGGGCAAGGAACTAAACCACTCTGAGATTTAAGTTCTTCATCTCTAACAGTCTGGCTAATAACGTTCACTTGAAAGGGCTATTGAGGGGATTAAGTGAGATGACGTGTATGAAACAATTTATAAAGCCTAGCAAACAGAAAATACATAATAAAGGATAGCTGTTATTATTATTGTTGTTAAAATGATTATAATCATCATTGTTTCATTATTCATTTATAGAACTGGAAATTTAAGAATATTCTAGTGAGTTTTTTAAAAAAGATTTATTTATTTATTTTAGAGAGAGGGAGTGAGCGAGAGCGAGCGAGCCAGGAGAGAGGCAGAGGGAGGAGAGAGAATTTGGAGCAGACTCCCTGCTGAGCTTGGAGCCTGACATGGGGCTTGATCCCATGACCCTGAGATCATGACCTGAGCCGAAACCCAGAGTCAGAAGCTCAACAGACTGAGCCACCCACATGCCCATCCAATGAGTTTAATAGCCACCATAAGTGGGCGAAAAAGTTTGTTACACTTTATAACCAGTTATTGATAGTAAGTGGAATGTACCACTGTTAAGCTTCCAATGGTTACCTTGATAATTATACACAGAAGCGTCTAAAGAGTCAAGTATGTTACACATGCAAACAGTATAGTGAGCATTCAATAAATGGTAGTCGTGGGGCACCTGGGCAGCTCAGTCATTAAGCATCTGCCTTCGGCTCAGGTGACGATCCCTGAGTCCTGGGATTGAGCCCCACATTAGGCTCCTTGCTCAGCGGGAAGCCTGCTTCTCCCTCTCCCACAGCCCCTGCTTGTGTTCCTGCTCTCGCTGTCTCTCTGTCAAATAAATAAATAAGAATCTTAAAAAAAAAGGTAGTCATTATTTATAACACAGAGTTACAAATATGATTTAAAGTAGAATTTCTGTTTGTGTATAAAGATACACATACCTACAACTGAAAATTTCTTCTCAGGATTGCATCCCTAATCTTGTCAGATATCACCTTTAATCTGGTCATCCAAGCCACAATGAACCCAGTCACCCTCACAACAACGATCAATCCCTAAACGAACTCCTCATTATCATTATCATCGTCTTTCCTTCCTTGATATAGTTCACATGCTCATCATTCCTTCCCAGGACTATTATAACTTCATTACCAAATCACCCTCTTATGATAATTACAGCTGAAATTGGGAGAGTAAACTGTCATCTCTCTTCTTTTTTTTTTTTCATCTCTCTTCTCTTAGAAATTACCCAAAAGCAACAAGAAGAACTAGAAATGGGAGTGCAAACGTGATTTTCCACAACAATAAGACACCAAAAACCCTGAACCACACAATAGGTGGAAAAGCTGTCAAAAATAGTGAAGACCAAACAGGTGGACAGGTGGAAGTGGGTGGAAGACACCCTTGGATTCTGAGAGAGCTAGCTCAAGGTGCTTCTCCATGGTGAAGAGTGGGCCTGGAGTGCAAGGTCAAATATTCTTCCTTCAGTGCAAACATCAACAGGGTTTGTGGGCTGCCAGTGCTAAGAATGTCTCTGGGCCTGGTTCAGTCTGGAGAAGCAGAGAATAAAGTGGTAAGTAAGAAATCAGAAAGAGAAGGTACTTTTGCAAGAAGTAGTCCGTTTGATAATCATCTCTGGGAGGATTACAGAAATGCATTGGCTGGTATATGAAATAATTTTTTTCTGACTACATATTTCATCCATTTTCATGGATTAGAATGGCACTGAAAGTTGAATTTCCCGTGCAACATCCTAAAAAAATGGTAACCTTTTAAAAAGGTAAATAGAAAAAAAAAATGTTCCTTCTGTTTTAGAGTCAAATTTTATGGAAATCTCTTTTTTTACTGGAAACAGTCTCACACTTTCTAATGAGAACTTACCCAATGATTCACTCTTATGTGTCATTCACTTATGACACTATTTTTATTAGGAAGTCTGTCCATATTCTAGACAGCAGTGTGTATTTAAGGAGCAGAATTAAATTAACTTTTCATTTTATTGCAAAGAGTTTCTTCGATATTTATTCCTGTTTTGCTTTATATTCTTACACTTTAAATACTTTTCGACAGTTTTTTAAGCTGAAAAGTTAATGTAATTAGTATATTTTAGATTTTCTAAATATTAAAATGAGTTACAATTTTATCCATTTAAGTCAAAGAAAGAAATTATAATTATGCTTAATATCGCTGCTGCTGCATTCACAGGACAGATACATAATAAATGCCTCTTACTGTTTTCGTCTGGAAATTGGGTTCGCAGTCTATAACCCACCAAGGAGAAGTTACAAAGAGGTCTTTTCTTTACTTGAATATCAATTACCTTAGGAAGCATGCCGGGGCATACCAGTTTTATATTCAATATGATCTATAACAAAACCATGGTATGTTCTAGGACTACTTAATTGGTATTACTTTTTTATAGTGTATTATTTAAAGTATAAAAACTCAAAACAACAATAAAATCTCTTATCTAGTATCGGTTTTTGGCCTTGAGACAAGAACATCTTTGTCTAAAGTCAGTAATACATTCCCTGAAGGAGAACTGAGCACCCCCGCGTGCCAGACAGAACTTGTACAAGGCACTGAGGTATCAGTATGATTAATGAGAACAGGAGACCCAACCCTCAAGAAATCTAGGTTCTAGGGGGTGCCTGGGTGGCTCAGGTGGTTAAGCGACTGCCTTCAGCTCAGGTCATGATCCTGGAGTCCTGGGATCGAGTCCCACATCGGGCTCCCTGCTCAGCAGGGAGTCTGCTTCTCCCTCTGACCCTCTTCCCTCTCGTGCTATCTCTCACTCTCTCTCTCTCAAATAAATAAATACAATCTTTTAAAAAAAAAGAAATCTAGGTTCTAGTCAAGGAGAGAGGCTGGTGCCCCTGTGCTATCATTTTAGGGATAAGAAGGAAAATCCACTGTGTACAAATCTCATCTATGACTATTAAGAATGCCTGAAGTTCCTTAAAGCCAGAGCCTTCTACATCTTAGCAGTACAGTTTTAGCCCGGTGCTGCGGTCATAGTAAACAAATACCCTGGGGAGGGAACACATTAAAATACTAGCAAGGATTTATATGTTAGTGTGATTTAATTTAAAAGTATGTCCGTGTACATGCGTGTATCTTGTATTATTTTGGGATTAATATATTGAAACAGATCACTAAGAGAACGAAAGTTTGGATGGGTAAAGTCGGAAGGTCAAGAAGACAAGATTTTGGGATGTGAAGAACGTACCAGGAGGGTAAGAACTGTGTGAAATATCAAACATAAGAGCATTTTGGGTGTCTGGGCAACAGCTGAAAGGCTCCTGCTGGGAGGAGGGCAAACAGTACACAGAAGTGAGACAGGGCATTGCCTGTGTGGAAAAACTTCACCCATTGCACTTTGGCTGGAGGCTGGCTCTTAGAGTAAGGATTAGGTGTGCAACAAGCTTTTAATTTGGCCTCCATTTCAGCAGCTCCAAGCTCTGGCACAAGAGAAGACCAGAGCTTTCTACTTGCTCAGGTAGGCCTGGGGACATCGAGCTGCCACCCAGCCCGACGCCCGCTCCAACTTCGCCCCAGTCCAGGTGCAGCCCCAAACGCAAGAGCGGACGCCCACCAGACTGGTCACCTCAGGTGTAGAGTAGCTAATGGAATTCAGAAGGAAAGCACTGTTATCAGTTCTGGTGGGGTCTTTCTGGGCTCCCTGAGTATGGGTTCACATTCAGTTTCATTTGGTGTTCTTTCTTGCAACATATGTGGCTCAGGAGCTGAGGAGGAATGTGTCTAATGGAATCCGCTTTCAATTATCCTCACTTCCTCAGTGAAGCGTTGCCTGACTTTTCCAGGCAGAATAAGTTGCTTCCTCTTTTGGGTTTTCACTTATTATGCTGTACTGCAATTATCTGGGAGCTCTCTGTGGCAGGGGTCTCAAAAGAAGCCCTATCAATACATGTGTAGAAGGATAATATTTGAAGTATTAATCAATGTGCTTAATGGGTTTCCTCCCTGGATATTTTCTACTTTGCAAATCTACTCTGCCCCCGCCTCCCAGCCTCGGGAGCAAAGATATTCTATAATCTTTGCCCTTAAGGTAAGGTTATTAAACAGAAATGCAAAGAGAAGACAAAGAAATAGTTAATTCTTGATTTTTATATTAAAATTCTGACACTGAAGTCTAAACAACAGTTCTGGAGACAAATGCTAAGTAGGTTTTTCTCAACACGCTCCCTTACCCAGCTCCCCCACTGTCTCCCCCCCACCACCTCCCAAAAAATCTGTGGGCTGAGGGAGGCAAGTTGGAGAGGATAGAGATACTCTTGAGTGGATGTCCAAGACTAAAAACTGGGAGAAACTGGGTGACAGAGAGCTGGTGGGAGGGGAGTGTGACTTTGGTTTTGTGACTTTTCTTCTAGAACCCAAGGAGGCAGCAGCTTTGCAACTGATGCTGGCAGCATGCAGCATGACCCCAGCATGGCACGGGGTCAACTGAGGAAGCCAAATTGCCTGGGTCAGGGAGGACTGAAAGCACGTTTGCCGAGTTTTCTGAGGTTCGCAAGTGACACTGGAGAGCAACCATATTTTCCAGAGGCCCTTAGTAAGATACAGAAGTTACCTGACAGAGCCAGCCAGCATGCTGCAGGTGGCAGTGTGTCATGCTGAGAGGACCCTGCAGTGCACCTGGCACGAAGAGCGCAGTGTGTGGGCAGATGGGAGCTTAACCCAGTAGACACCCGTTTTGTGAGGGGATCACCAAGAACCAGACAGGACAATGTTCTTTTCAGAGAGTGCCAATGTGACCATGTGCCAACTGAGACCAAACCATCTTCTCTGATGCTACTAGGCATCCTTAGAATTTAAGTGCTTCTCAAAGGAAAAAATAGGGAGAACCTAAAATTTATTGAATTATCATGAATTCACCGAGAGAATCCTGAGGTAACTGAGTTGAGTTATAAACAAAGATTAATAATAACAGCAAAGACATACACACACACACACACACACACACACACACACACACAGAGAAGATATATATAATATATACATGCACACAGTGCTTATATGGGTCAGAAACTATTCTAAAACCACTGGATAGATTAAATCATTTCATCCTCGCGGCAACTGTGTGGGGTAAGTACCATTCTTCTACTTAATTTATAGGTGAAGAAACTGAAGCTTAGCGAGATTAAGCAACCTGCCCACGTTGCCCAAGTGGCCCAGTGGTAAGGGGCAGACCTGGGATTCAAACCAGGCAGTCTGGCTGTAGTCTGGGCTCAGACATTACAATCTGGCATATGTGGGTACTGGGGTTGCCAACTTCCTTGCCTCATGTAAATACGTGTTGAATGTGTGAATAAATGAATGAGTGATGATTACATCTTGGATTCTTTGTACTTAGTACTATAGTTCAAGTTCATTTAACATGGTTCTTATGCTAAATTACAAATATAAGTTCCTTCATCTAAAAGGGCAACATTATTCTAATAAGTTTTTGAACAAATCGCTTGCACATAAACATTTTATGTTAAGGAATGAATATGGCTTGCTGTCACTGTGACTTTACTTAAGACATTCCAGCTGACTCGTCGTTCCCCAGCCCAAATCAGATTTTGAGATATTTTGTTTTATTCTTCCTTACCTCTTATTTATTTCATCTACTATAATTACCTCTTTTTCAGTCTTAGTGCTTTTTTAACCCTTACCTATTTAAATAATCCACATGTTAAGACCCTCTAGTTTCTAATATCTACTATCTTACATGAAGTATTGTCAACATTCTATGATGGATTCCTTAACATAATAAAAATCTATTCATAGAACCAACTATTTGGTGGTAATTATAAGGCTAAAATACCAAAAGGCTGAAACATTTAAAGCTTTGTTTTATTTAAATTCCAAAGAAGTACAAGCCAGTTAAATAGAGCCCAGAGGAGAGAGGTTTACACAGAACAGAAGGGGACAGGCCTGGGAAGGGCCCCTCCCAAGTACCCATCTCCTCAAGTTATCAGCGCTCCTCCATCATCATGTCGGAGAAAGCAAGAGTTGGTCCTCTGAGGATAGTTGATGATTTAAACAGATATGGAGAAGGAAGGAAAGCATTGCAGGTAAGGAATAACATGGGCAAGAGCACTGAGTTGGGAAAAAAATCAAGGTAACGATACCCTCCAATTCCTGGTTGGAGATGTTGTGTGCGTGCGCATGCACATGTGTGCGCACACCCACACACACACACAGAGGTATAGTTGTTTAATTTTCAAGTACCGTACTGAGATTTGACTGGAAAGGTGAAATGAGCTGTAGAGCAGGAGTTGCAAAGTAATGGCCATGTTTTGCAATCAGGAAGAGCTGAGTAGGGCTGCCTGCCCTACATGGAGTGGTAGAACCCTGCAGTTGCCCACAGTTCCCAGCTAGCCTTTTCATTCATTAATGCTACCAGCCTGATCCCTGTATGCTTGTGAATTTATGATGCTAGAACAGTGGTTCTCAATCCTCCATGTTGTAGATTTTAGGGAACTATTAAAAACGCCACTTCCTTGGCTCCATCTTACATCAACTGAATCAGACTCTCTCAAGAGTTGGGCTCACACTTAGGTGTTTCCTGACATACAGCAGGGTTGAGCACCACCATTCTATGAGGTCTTAAGTCCTAGATGAAGACAATTCTGATTTTATGGTTTTTCTTGCAGACTCACAGTTCTCAGTCCTGCCTGACATTCGAGTTGACTGGGATGACACAAGTGCTCAACTCTCAGCAATTCTGGCTTAATTGGGATAAGGAGAATAGGCATTCCTAATTTAAAAAGAGAAGCAAAAATCTCCTTTAAATGGATAGTCAGATTGAGATGACTGATAAGGGAGTGAAAGCCACAGGACTCTGAACAAAGTAACATGAAGAACATACTGGGTATCAACCCAAGATATGAACTAGAAGGTGCTAAGGTCAGAGAAGAGAAAATGAGGAGGTGATTACAGTAGTCTAGGTTTACATTTACAATGTAAATTTACAGTATGATGGAATGAAAAGACTCCACGGGAGAAATGTAAAGATGTACGTTATTGTTACAGATGCAACTTCCTCATCTCACATTGGCCCTCAAACAACTCTGAAGGTACCTTGGTGTTCTAACCGACCAACAAACAAGAAAACAAACTATCTTAACTGAGAATTTAGTTTCAACTAGTGTTGGGCTGGTAGCTCCCTTAGACACCTGACACAGGCAAACGCACATCCCCTCTGGAGAAATCCAGATACAATTCAGGCAATTCTCAAAGAATTCCCCTTGATAAAGTTCCAAAAAATACGGACTCATGGTGAAAAATAAAAAAAACACACAGGAAACAAGACACCAAGCACAAAGAGAAGAAAGACAGCAGATCCACAAAGGTTTCAGCTATTGGAATTATCAAACATGGATTGTAACAGTGTGTCTAAAGTGTTAAAGGGAACAAGAGACTATATGAAGAACAAGGGATGATTAAAACTGACCAGCTGGTTTTGAAAAAGTAACAAAAAGAAGTTTGAGAGATGAAAAGTACGGTTGGGATTGAGAGAATTAGTAAACTCAAAGATAAGCCCAAGCAAAAAGATATGGAAAATATGAAAGGCAGGTTAAGAAACAGGAGATGGTGAGAAAGATCAAGACCCAGGACCCTAAAAGGAGAGAATGAGGCCGAAGGCAGTATTTGTAGATGTAAGAGTGAATGTTTTGCAAAAGTGATGAAAGGCACGGGTTCAAAGAGTGAATGTTTTGCAAAAGTGATGAAAGGCACGGGTTCAAAGATTTAAGAAATCTCACAAAGCCCAAATAAGATTACAAAGAGAAATCCATTCCTACATGTATCATGTGAAAGCGAAGCACACCAAAGACAAAGGAAAGGTCTTTAAAGTAGCTAGAGAGAAAAGTCTGATAACACAATTGCTCAGTAGCAAAATAAAGCTGAGAGAATGTAATCTCAAGCCAGAACTGTATACTCGGAACAAGTATCCTCAGAGAATAATAGAGAAATGAAAGATAGCTTCAAATGAATTTGCCACCAACAGTCTCTCACTAAAAGCAACTTTTGAGGATGTTCTTTGGGCACAAGGGAAGGTCTACTGTGCAAGAGGGGAGGATAAGCAAAGACACAGGTGAATATGGGATGAGTCTCTCTATCAAAACCACTAGGGTAATCACTTAAAAGAAGCACAATAGTGCATAAGTTCCAAAATAGTAGATAGAAAGATGGAAGGAAAGAAATATCAAGAAAGGCCGTTACTTATACGTGGTAGACTTATGCTGTGAGTTTTTAAAACTTCTAATTTGTTCTTTTCAGTATTGCTTAAAGCATTTATAATGAATGTGCAATATGTTTACAAAAAAGATACATGTCAATCTGCTTTTCCATTTCTCCTTTGTAACACTTACCTCAGGCAAGTTTTACTTGATTAGTCTGTTGTATGCTCCAAGCAGGCAAGGACTGTGTGCGTGAATTTTTCCTTACTACTGTATCCTCAAGTCTTAATTCACTACCTGGCATGTAATATCATGCTCAAGAAGTATTAAATGAATGGATGAATGGATAAATGAATAAAAGAATGAATGACTTCATACTGACTGCATTTGCAGTTTATGTTAGGTTGAATAATCCACCCCGCCCCCCCCCCCCCCCCACCGCACCCCTGGCCAAAGATCGCCACATCCTAATCCTTAGAAGCTGTTAATGTTACTTTATATGGCAAAAAAAAAAAAAAAAAAAAGGACTATGCAGATGTGGTTAAGGATCTTGAAATTGGGAGATTATTCTGGAGTATCTGGCTGGGCCCTAAACGCATCACATGTATCCATCTTTATACAAAGGAGGCAAAGGGGGATTTGATAGACAGAAGGGGAGGCAATGGGACCCCAGAAGAGGATGGATCGGGCAGCCGCAACCTGAACGCTGCTGGCAGCCGTCAGGAGCCGGGAAAGGTAAGGAATGGTTTCTTCTCTACACCTTCTGGAGGCAGTGAGGCCCTACTGACATCCTGATTTTAGCCAGGTGATACTGATTTTGGACTTCCGGCTTCCAGAACAGTGAGAGAATAAGTTTCTATTGTTCTAAGCTGTCAAGTATGTGGTATGTTGTTATAGCAGCCACAGGAAGCTAACAGTAAAGTGAAGAGAAATCAAACAAGATGATCATTTGCAGCCCAGAGTGAGGGGGAATTAGTGTGCTATTCACAAATAGGAGTTCAGTGGGGAAAAGAAGGAGTCTGAATTGGACAGGTTATATTTTTGAAAAAGGCAAAGACAATATATGCAGGCATTATAAACCCGTCTCCCTTCCT
Organism: Eumetopias jubatus; assembly: GCF_037043125.1. Lineage (NCBI taxonomy): Eukaryota > Metazoa > Chordata > Mammalia > Carnivora > Otariidae > Eumetopias > Eumetopias jubatus. The sequence goes on along the minus strand of NW_028274809.1, from coordinate 85,496,669 downwards.
GGACTGGGGGCCCCTAAACAGCAGAGAATTATGCCTTTCTTCTTTGAATTCCTGGTAGCTACCTATCGTATAGCCATTTGGTACATGTTTGGAATAACAGGCCTGGTGAGATCATAGAATTTTTGGTGGAGACACTTAAAAGAATGTCCAGCGTTAGGTTTGTGAATAAGGAGGAGATTTTAAATATCCAGACTACATTTCGTTCCAGTTACAGTGGATAATCAAGAGTTGCCTGTACCTAGTACTTAGTATAGTGCCTAACTTTAGAAGAAACTCAGCAACATTTTGAAATGAGTGAATGAGAAGAATGAATGAATCTAAGAAGGAAGAGTTGTTAGATGTTGTCCTCAAAAGTGATCTGCTTGTTTCTTAAAAAATTAAACATAGATTTATCTAAAAACTGAGCAATTCTACCCCTAGGTATCCACCCAAGGGATATGAAAACATATGTCCGCATAAAGATTTCTTATGAAGTGTCCAGAGGAATATTATTCACAATAATAAAAAAGTAGAAACAATCCAAACTTTACCAAATGATGAATGAATAAACAAAATGTGTTTTATCCACACAGTGGAATATTATTCAGCATTAGGAAGGAAGAAACTACTGGTACACACTATAACATGGCTGAGCCTCAAGAACACCATTCTAAGTGAGAGAAACCAGGTGCAAAAGGCCACCTATAGTATGATTCCATTTATAAGAAATGTGTGGGAGGGGCAAATTTACAGAGAAAGCAAGCCGATTAGCGGTTTTGTAGGGCGAGGGTGGAAACAGGGAACGGCTGAAAAGGGGCATAAGAATTCTTTCTGGAGTGATGGAAATGTTCTAAAACTGGATTGTGGTGATGGTGGCGCAAGTCTGTAAATTTACTAAAATCTATTCAATCGTATATTTAAAATGGGTGAGTTTTGTGATTATATCTCATTAAAGCTGCTTTTAAAAAAGTCATATGCTTAAAAATGTGATGATTATAAAGGTAGAAAGTGCTTTTTACCAAGTCACATCTTTAAAACTATATAACTCCTGCTAAAATAGCACTGCCATTCCTAAGGAAGCCGCATGGCAGCCATCTTGTAAAAAACGGAAATAATTTGTGATATTGACAGTGTGGGTGCTTGATGTAAGAGCCTCAAAAAACATTTTTCCATCCAGGTTTAGTAATACCCTAACAATCATAAAAATGTGAAGGGACATTTGGTAGCCTTTTATAGACTTCATTTACAAGGCAGATGCTGCTCCTTAGAAGTGTGTGCTCTGTAGCTTAATTCCATTTTTCTGTACAGTATGTACTTGTTTTGGGTAGGCTAAAAATGAAGACAAAAAAAGATGACTTTATTTAGCTGTTTCTTTTCTTTTCTTTTTCTAGGAGAGTTAAGAAAAAATTGATTTTAACCAATAAGAGACAGTGGTCAAAAGTGACAGTGCTTTGTGAGGTAATGAAGCACTCCGTATTATTTACTAATAATAATAGCTTATGCTTATTAAATGCTCACTCTCTTCCAGGAACTGTGTTAACTCATTCACATATATCATCTCCTCTAACCCTCAGAACAACTGTATAATGTGGTTAACATTATTCCTATGTAATAAAGAAAAAAACCAAAGCCAGAGACTAGGTACCTTGCCTAAGGCACCAGGCTGGTTAACTGAGGGCCAGGACTTGTAGAGAGACCAGACTCTACTATGCTAGAACCATAACAAAGCAGTAACTGCTGCCTACAGAATTAGTATAGATTTAATGTTCAAAATTAGGAAACTTAAAAGTGTAACGTATAAGATTTAAAATCCAGTATTTTTTAAATATCTTATAGGAACTGAACATATCCACATGATAAACTCCCAAATTTCTGTCTTTGGACCCGACTGTTCACCTGAATAAAAAGACTTGTATATCTAGCTTCCAACTTGAAATCTCCACTTGCATTCGAAGAGGTATCTCTAACTTAATATATTCAAAGCCAAACGTTTTAAAACCTTCTCCTCCCCAAGTGTTCTCCATCTCAGCAAATCGTATCTACAAATATCCACATCTCAGTAAATAGCACCTACATATATCCACCTAGGCCAAATTCTTTAAAATAGATCCTGACCACTCCTTACATCCTCCATTGTTACTATCCCAGTCAAACCACTGCCATATTTGCTGGATTACTGGACTAGCTGTCTGCACTCATTAAGGTCGGTTGGCTGCATTAAAAAGGACTTGAAAATATAGAGTAGGTGAAGGGGATTTTTAAAAAACAAGCGTAATGGTTCATTTTAAAGTCAGGTTGACAGATCAAAAGGGCAGTCTTCTTCCAGAGGTCATTCAAGGCCCCAAGTCAAAGGAAGCACTGCCATCTCCAAAAGTGTCTCCTATGTCTGTCCCTTCCAAAGGGAGAGTTCATTGGGGATTGTGGGTGGGACATTTTTATGCCCCACATACAAGTGGGGCCCTCAAGTACCCCACATCACTCCTGCTTACATTTATTGGCTAAGACCCAGTCATACAGCCATGCCAAATTGCAATGGAGCCTGGAAAATGTGGTCTAATGGTGTTCCCAAGGAAAGGAGAAAGAAATATGGGGGATAGCTAACAGTGTCTTCCATATCCCCTCATTCTAAAACTCTGGCTCTTGGGCAGTGATTCTGAAATGGGGAAACATTTTTTTTTTTCTTTGAGAGCTCTCATTAAATCCAAGGATTGGCCACGGTAGGTGAAAAGAGGCAGTTGTGTAAGAATCATATCTAATTTCAGAGTAGAAATGCTTTTCTGAAGGAAGCAGCCCTGACAGGTGCCACCTAAAACACAATTTTATGCTAAATCAGATGATAAATGGCAATATACATGATACAGAGGTTCACTAGAATGGTATTTTCTTTCTTTCTTTCTCTTTCTTTCTTTCTTTCTTTCTTTCTTTCTTTCTTTTCTTTTTCTTTCTTTCTTTCTTTCTTTCTTTCTTTCTTTCTTTCTTTCTTTCTTTCTTTCTTTCTTTCCTTCCTTCCTTCCTTTCTTTTTTTCTTTCTTTCTTTCTTTCTTTCTTTCTTTTTCTTTCTTTCTTTCTTTCTTTCTTTCTTTTCTTTCTTCCTTCCTTCCTTTCTTCTTTCTCTCTCTCTTTTTTTTAAGATTTTATTTATTTATATGAGAGAGAGAGAAAGAGAGCACAAACAGGGGGGAGGGGTAGAGTGAGATGGTGAAGCAGACTCCCCTCTGAGCAGGGAGCCTGACGTGGAGCTCGATCCCAGGACCCTGAGATCATGACCTGAGCCGAAGGCAGACGCTTCACCAACTGAGCCACCCAGGCATTCCTAGAATGGCATTTTCTAAAGAAGTTACCTGAGGGCCTGGTTTCACTTAGATAACAGGAGAACAATTTGGGGAAGGAGGTGAAAATATACATTGAATCACAGAGAGCTCATCAATTACAGGAGAATTGTGCATTTTTTTGATGAAGGGGAGAAATGACAAGAGTTCTAAACTAAGTCTCTGGAAGTCAGTTGACTGGAAGTCAATCAACCAACCATTTATAATACATGGGTAGAGGGAGAAGAATCACAGGGATTTAGATTTTTCTGTTGAGGGGACAAAGTAGCTTAGGGGATAGAGTCAGTAAGAGCACCTTTGTGCTTTGATCTGTGTCCCACAGAGAAAGTTACCGTAAGGGAAGGAATGGGTCCGAAGTGGCTTCAGTGGAGGCACAGTATCAAAATGAAGATAAAAGAGGATTCTGGGCAGTAAGTCTTTTTTGACTCTGTAAACACCCCCCTTTCAACATAAAGGCTCTTTAAAGAAATAGGAAAACAAAGCTTTTAGAAGGGGCTTGATACATTATTTATGAACTTATCAAGTGGAAAAAAAAAACACCCACTCAGACATTTTAATAAAAACTTTCAACTAATGTATCTAATTTTATTGGTATTAAAAAAAAGCCAATTATGAACTGGAAAGTTATTGTTTGTTAAACTGCTACACGCTTTCTGCAAACAGAATGTTTACAAACCACTTGGAATCACTTTTCCGAAGTTTCAGTTTCTGAAGGTCAAATAACTATGTAACTGCTTAATAAAGAAGCGAAGAAGTACCTCTAAATATCTCCTAGCTCTGATGGGCTTATATTCTGCTCCTTAGGTGAGGTATTAGCAAAGCTTATTTATTTTCATTTCCAAGGCTTTTATTTGCTCATTCCCTTGTGGTAAAGCTGATTTCCATGATGATTCCCTTCTTAATTTTAATACCCTTTTTACTCATCATATAGACATAAGAATTTTCCATAAAATAATGAAATCCTCGCAAAGGAAATGAAGACAACTCAGAGAGTAAAGTAAACTAGCTCTTTTTTCAATTAATTGATCCACTGTCATGTGCATATAAGATTTTTTTAAACCTAGGAAAATAAGGTTAATTAACATAAAAAAGCCTCACTCCTCTAGATGCTGAATTTTGTATTTTACCCATGCTGCCTTAAGTGCCTTGATTTCCCAGTAATGACCTAGTTCTCCTAATGAGGAACATTAACCCCTGGCTGTAGCTGTCCAGGACTTAATTGTCAACTGCAGCTGAAATAGGGGAGTTTGCCGATCAGCAGGTATGCGGTATATTAACTCATGTCATTTCAACCCCTAATAAATAAATCTGTTGCTAAGGCAACAGGAAGATCAGCTCTATCAGTATTCTCCCCTCCCGGTAACCAGCTTCCCCCATCCCCCTCCCACCCCCCTTTTGGAGGAAACTGCCTTTCACACCAAGCTTAGGAAAAAGAAGGAAATTAACTACATGTAACCATAATTAGAAGTAACATCATTTCTCATCCTAGAAACATATCTAAATTAATAAAAAAGGACAGCAAAGAGAGAAATGCTTTTGACTCAGATCACGATAAATTATTTCCTTCAACAGGAGATAGGCACTATGAGGTATACATCTGAGTAAGAACAAATCTCAAACATTTCGGCTCTTTGTGTTTCTGAAATTTCCCCTTCTTTTGTTTAACCAACAAATGATGTTAGCCTGAACAGTGCTGAAATAGCTAATTAGTTGCATAGCCAATAAAGATGATACAATGGGAAAAAAAAAACCTTACATATTTTATAATAGTTATTGCTATTCTAACTTAGAATTCTTTGGTGTGATTGAGAAAAAAAGAAAAAAGAAAAGAAAAAAAAGAGAAAGAAAAATCCGGACACTGAACCTTAGTCTGGATAACCCAGAAAAGCCATGCAATCTCATTCACTTGGGATTGTAAAAAGGAGTTTAGAAAGTAATTTCAATGAATTGTTTTAAAATGGTTTACACATCTGGCTTATGGCAGAAGGGCAGGTGAAAAAATAACCTACAAGGATCTTCCCTTCTGGATTTATTTTTCGTGATAACTAAGATATTATTTTGGTTTTAACCAGTTTGAGCCTTTCTTCCCAAACGCCATAATTACACTTTTTCTATTACCCTTCTGTTAAAATGAATGATTCCATTTTAACAGAGTCCTAAGGGATTTGTATTTATAACTCCTATAAAGGCATTTCACTATTAAAAAAAAAAAAAATCCAAACCCAAAACAAACAAAACATATGTTCTGTAAAAGAAATGCTGATCTCATGACCATCTCCACCTGCCATTTGGTTAATTGAAGCCTTTCGTGTTTTCATTTCTTTCTTCTCAGGATGAGAAATTTGTCGTCAACTGGACTTACTGAATGAGTAAGAGTCAATCACCAAAGAGTCACCCTAGGATTCATCATCATCAACATTAAGTAATATCAACTAAATATCCTACATATCCTGCAGGTATTCCAGCTAGATGCTACTAAAAAAAGTCTATCCCCCCGCCCCCCAAAAAAGTTTTTGTCTCTATGCTGGAGAACCTTAGGATCTAAACCAAATGACACCACTTAAAACATGGAATGAGTAGGGCTAGGAGGCAGTGTGGAAACTGTAGTTTTGTTACACGCTTATGTGGTGCAGTGGAATGCACAATGCCCTTGGTGCATGAAAATCCACAGTCAGGGGAATTCACGCATCACTGGAATTTAAATCAGGGCACATGTCTGCAGAAGGCAGAGGATTTCAGGGCATCTCTAAAAAAGTATAATGGTAACTACCATCATGAAAAGAGAGACAACACCATACATTCAGAGCAATATAAGGGATATTAAATCCCAAAAGAAAAAGGAAAGAGTGTGCTAAATAGAGATCAAGTCAACAGGGATCATATGAAAAAAGGTTTAGTGACTTGGAAGGAGAAATATATTTAACATGCCCCCTCCCCCCGCATATCACATACATATTTCACATACACGACATAAATATATGTAACAAAGAAACAGGTAAGCTATCTACCTACCTATCCATCCACCATTCATCTGCTCAGTCATCTATCTATATCACCTAGCTATCTACTTCCCAACTCACTCACTCCTGACGTGTGGTGTTAAGTAAATCAGTCTAGTACAAGGATTTTTATCAAAAGATTTGTGATAGAATGAAGCAAAAGCAGACGTGGGTCTTGAGTGATTGAAGATGACTGTCATAAGCATACCATAATCAAATAGCATCTTTTGCAGAAATTAGTATGTTTAAGGAGTGAGTCAAGTTTAGAGAACTTTTTAACCCTGTTAGGAAGAAAAAGGTAATGAGAGCTTTAGTTTATGATATTCCAGAGATAATAACACCAAGACAGTAATGACTATAGGTGAACGTTCTTCATGCTGATGTGGTATGTCAAAAAAGTTAAAAACAGCCCAAGAGGCAATAAGAAACCAAAGCTGAATCTATTATCTTTTTCATATGTTTAATAGCTTGGAAAAATAGCAAGGCATCTAGGAATGGAATTATGGAAAATATAAATGGAATTTTGTTAAGGCTATTTTTTTTTGGCTATGAATTTGAATTTCCCAGTATTTATTTTCCTACTAGTTATAAAAATCTTATATCAGATTTCCAGAGATGCATCTGATAGTACTACTTCAGAAGACAAAATAAAACCATTAGGTGATATACCACATCATAACCTAAGCCAGGTATTTGATTACAACTTTTCAAAGACTCTAATAAACTTCTCTAGAGAGTTTTTTGCTTTTTAAATGACAGAGTTCACTTGAAATTTTTTAAGGACAAAAACCAAGCAGCCAACCAGTCAACCAACCAACACCATCAAACATACAAACAAAAACACCGATAGGCAAAGAAATATAACTGAAGAGAGCTTAGCACTGAATTGAGAATGCCTATAATCAATTCCTTACATCGGAGATATTTAACTGTGAAAATGAACAGTGCTACTGGAAAGCATGTGTGGCATCATCTTTTCTAGAGATCAGGACAAGTAAGATGGGTTCTCATAGGTCTCACTTTGGTGGAGTGTGCTGAAAGGCAGATGGCCAGACCACATGATCATCTTTTCCAGAACTATAATTCTGTGAGGATCATTTCTCCCTAAGAAAAACAGATTTATACATAACACTGAAATAGAAGAAGAACATTGGTGTCCAAAATCTAACACTTTGCTTCTCAGTTCTCATCCTGCTGTAGCACCTGAAGACTGTCCTCCAAAAGTATCCCATTGCCAGGTAATGACCACTGAGACCTGAAAGATTGAAGACAATCTATTCGCTAAACTTTCCCCAAGTTACTTGGACAACAAGAAAACCAAGGTGAGTTACCTTGCTCTGAAAAGCATAACATCCAATAACTTAACATACATCTTTTCAGAAGGCAGTCATCAATTTTGTTCTCAAAGCCGTATTTTTAAACCTCAGAGAGTCAAAGAATGGAAAAAAAAAGTAATTTATTTCACTCTCAAGTAATAAAGTATAGTTTTCCATTTTATATCAGTCATTTGTTTTCAGTTAGAAGTGGCCAAAGTTTCTAAAAATATAGTACGTCAAATTCTTTTAATATTACCGTACATGATTTACCTAAGTATGCTTCAAATCTGTTTTTATTTCTCAACGACTGGGCCTTTTCCTTTCCAAATTTACACCCTTAACCACAATCCACATTGCATAAGTTGTTTTATCATTACTTTATGGAAAATATTGCAAATAACATATAGCTCATAAAAAGTCGCTCCACTTCAAGCGAAAAGCTCTGACAATTTCCCCATAGTCCATGTAATGGGGTCGTGGTGAAACTTATCACCATAGCTACTCCTAACAATTTCAAACTCCTCAGCAGGCCTCATAGCTCACTGCCACCTTATCTTCCTTAGAACACACCCACTTATGTGCCACTCAGAGGGACTTTAAGATCAGAACAGAATTTCTTGTGTCAGTAGGACAGATCGTCCTACTGCTCTCTAACTACTGAGCCCACGTGACACAAATCCTCTTCGGTTTGAGAAAGTTCTCTCATATATGATGAACCCTTGTTTGCCATCAACTGTGAAACCTCAATATCAATATGCCATACAAACCTAAATGTTAATAGTTTAACATTCAGGGCAAGACAAATGAGTCTACGAAAACTAAAAATTAGGCAGTTCCAATGACTGATGGCAGACATATTCTTACATATGTCCTTATCAGTTCTGCTTGACAGTGGTTCTCAACATGTAGTTTGTGATTCCTGGGGGTATTCAAGCCCTTTCGTGGGGTCTGCAAAGTCAAAATATTTTTACAATAATATTACGAAATAATGTGCTGTCTTCACTGTGCTGACATACGTCCAAAGAGTGAAAAAGCACTGATGGGTAGGAGTGCTGGTACCTCAGCGTGATTCAAGGCAGCGGCACCAAACTGAACTGTCGTTGTCCTCTTAACCACCTCCACTTGCAGTAAAAAAAAAAAAAAAAAATAGTTTCACTTAAGAATGCCCTCGAAGAAGCATTAAAATGACTAATTTTATTAAATTTCATCCCTTCAAGAGACTTCTTTTAATATTCTGTGTGACAAACTGGAAACACATACACGCATCTTTGTGTACCAGGGTGTAATGGCTGTCTTGAGAAAAAGTATTTATATGAGTGTTTGAGTTATGAGCTAACTAGCTGCTTTTTTCACGAAACACTAACTTTGCTTCTAAGAACTGATAGACAAACCATGGTTCATCAGACTAGGGTATGTGGCGACATTTTCTCAAATGTGAGCTATGTGAACATGTCCCCTCAAGAAAACAACTGATAATATTTGTTGCAATGGTAAATTCAAGATTTTAATTGAACACTGGAATTCTGGAAAAAAGTGTATCTACATCGTGAGCTTGACAACTTCCCAATAATCAAAAATTCCTCTGATCTCAGTGGTGATATTAACAACGTGATTCTTCGTTTTTTTGTCAAACACTTGGAAGATCTGCACAAGTCATAAAACCTATATTTTCCAAGTGACCAACGCACAATGTTACCAAATCCATTTAAACAGCAAGTAAGAGGATCTGAAGACTGGTCGAATGGTTTCAAAGTAACCTTTGAGAAACTCCTATTTGCCGAGTTCTGGTGTAGCAGCGAAGAATACCTACAAAAATCTGAGCAGGTCATTAAAACACTCTTTCCTTTTCCAACTCTCTCTGTTGAGGCAGAATTTTCTTCAGAAACCTCCACCAAAACAACATATTGCAACAGATTGAATACTTAAGCAGATATAAAAATCCAACTCTCTTCTACTTAGACAGACATTATAGATTTACAAAAATGTAAAATAATGTCACTCTTCTCACTAATTTTTTTGCTTTCTAAAATACAGTTATTTTCATAAAAATACATTAATATTAACATGTCTGTGGTTCCTTATTGTTACTTTTCAACGA
>NW_028274809.1:85404448-85481948 GCF_037043125.1 Eumetopias jubatus | reverse complement strand
TCACTGTATGGCCCAATGTATATTTCCAAGCCACACTTAATCATTACCCAACAAAAATGCTTGAAACTTCCTTGATTAACACTGGCCATTTCTGCTCACATGACTGTTCTGTATGCCTGGGCACCTGTACACACATTTTTATTAAATTGACCTCGAGAATATTTCTTGAAAGATATTTTTTCAATGTCATTTCTTCCCTGTCTTCCCATAACGCTTTGCCATACAGAGTTTGGTATCTGTTACTTATTGCTAGAAGCATCTAAATAAAATGAAATCAAGAAGCTCACCATCTACTGGGGAGCAAACCAGTAGTGCTTAGAACAGACATGAACACCCAACTAACCTGTGGTGGAAAGCAAAAAGAATGAACATTCCAACTTTTAAAACAGAACTAGAGATTAATTGTGACTTGGGGATCAGTAAAGGCTTAAAGATGGTTTTAGTTGAGGGACTTTAAAGGCAGAGAAGGGGAAGTTCTAGACTGAGAGAATGTTGTGATCCAAGGAAAAGGTTGGGAAAGAACATAACTCTTCAGGGAATAGCAAGCAATTCAAAGAGGCTGGGGCCAGGTCCCAAAATGGGAGGTCTAGAGAGGTAGACTGAGGCCAGACAACAAGTGCTTTCTCAGAGTCCCTGAGGCCCATCTTGAGACTTCACCCCTTCCCTGGATGGTTGAGTAAGTGAAGAAATGGAGACTATACGCATTTAAGATGTAGGTAAGGAAGAAGAATCATGGAAGGAGAGCAATAAGGAACATCTGGAAAAGTAAAAAGAGAATCTGAGAGAATAATATCACCCTATTGAAGTGAGTTAAGAGCCTCAAAAGAATGTCTAAGAAAGGAATCAAGAAACCTTAAAAATGCATAAAAAAGGGGCTGTTAAGCATTGTAGAGGTACCAGAGCACCAGATAAAATGAGCATTTGGATCACTTGCTACTCGAAGGGTAGATCCTGTGGAGAGTGCAGGCTGAAATCAGCCTGAGGGTTACAGTGCGCCCATCACAGAGGGAGAGGCAGAGAAAGATAGACTGAGAGGAGAATGGGGAAGCAAGGTCTGTTTTCCTTAATGGGGCACCTGTATATAGGGGTATTCACTTGGGTGTTTACTTGGGGACACTTGCTAGGGAAGGGAACTGGCTCCTGAAGAAACAGAAAAGTCTTACAAGTCAGAAGCAGGAGGACAGCATAGCATGCAGGATTCTTGGAATGGGGGAAAGCAAGTAGGCCTTATAAAAGAGAACAGACCAAGCTTTCTTACAAAGCTGAAGGAAGGAGAGACAAGTGAAGCTGGAAAAAAGTTTCAGGTGGCAGGTGTGCAATCTATGGTGTGTCACCAAAGCATTAGACGAGGCCATTTATTTCACATGAGGTGAGCAGAGGTGAAGGTAAGTATAAGAAGGGTGCTGAGGGACCAGAACAGGGGAGAGGGGCCGAGGACGTTCATTAGGTCTGAAGGCAAGGACTGATGGGCAACACTAAGGGATACGGCGGGTTCTGCTGTGAGCTGGAAACAAAGTCCTTGGCTGAAGTGTGCTGTGTACGTTACAGAATCATAAACTTGTCTGGGGGGCATCTGTGCTTGTCTCATAAAGCCCTTTGAGAGAAATCACCTTCTATATAAGCACCCTCCCAAGTAATAAATACACGATTGTATAGAGATAGATAAAACACAAAAATGGTGCTAACTACTTTGGTATACCCTAATATAATAATACATTAATTCTTGATTTTAAAAATAAAGAAACTTGGGCATATGCAGATTATAGCTTCATATCTCACTGGTCTAAAATTATCATGCGAACTAACCAACTTTCTTCCTGAAACAAATTCAAAACACTGAGGAGATTCTAAGGAACTAAAAAAAAAAAAAAAATCATTGAAAAAGTTCCCATTGATCACCACAAAAGTAAAAAAAAAAAAAACGAACACCAAAACCCAAAAAAAACAAAACAAAAAAAGCCAACAAAACATGACAATATCTTAACCTTTTTTTTAAGATTTTATTTTTAAGTAATCTCTACACCTAACGTGGGGCTCAACTCACAACCCCAAGATCAAAAGTCGCATGCTCCACTGACTGAGCCAGCCAGGCATCCCAACAATATCTTAAATTTTAAACAAGTGAGACAAATAGTAAGAGAAGGAACATCTGTACGTATCTGGAAAACAACAATAAAGCAAGTGAAGAAACCTATTTGTTTATGTTGGATAAAGGATGCTAGGCAAGCTTAAAGCGGATTTTAACAAAAATTACAAATTTAGTGCAGGAAGGATTGACAATTAAAAAAAAAATCAGCGGGCACTGAAACATAACTTTATCTTGGAAAACAGTATCATGACCCATCTTACTCTTAAAATCCATTTACACTGGCTAGCATGTGAGCAAAATTGCAAATTAAAAGGGATGGGAGACTGGCTAAAGGGTTGTAAACAATAGGAATTGGTAAATGACAGGGCATTTCGCTGTGGGCAAGGTGCTAGGCCTGCTTCTAAATGTTGTCAAGGATGAACAGGATCTCCTGTTAACACATGTTGTGGATGGCTGACTTGATCGGTGGTGGTCAGTGGGGACATGGAAAGAGGCAGAACATAGACAGTAAACAAAAACTCAGCTTACTAATGTTATGAAATTGAAAAAAAAAAGTCCTGAATGCAAGTAGGACACATGGAAAACACTGTTGAGATTGTCTAGAGGTTGACCAGAGAAGCCTGTGCTGAGTTGACTAGCAAACTGATGCCACTTTGTTATGGAGTGTGTTGTAAAGAGAAGGAAGACACCAAGTCTGTGGGGACAGAGGGTCGTGTGAATGCTGGTTTCATCCAGGGCACCTGTAACTGTATAAGTCTGAAAATTAGAGAGTTCTTAGAAGAGCAATAATAATGATTAAGGCAATGGAAGAACTGATTTATGAGGACAGATTAAAGGAACTAAATATGAATAGCCTGGTTAAGTGACAAGTAGAGAGGTACATAATAGGAGTCTCCAAGGAAAGAGAATAATTATTTAGCCGGGTACAAGGGGGTATAACTAGAAGTAATGAGATGAAATTAAGAATGGGAAAATTTAAGCTGAATTTCAAGAAAAACTCCCTGATGGTATAATTTATTAGCTCACAGAATAAATTCCCTATGGAAATGCTATAGTGAGGGAAACTTAATAATAGGACTGGACAAAATACCAATAAATAATATAGATAATAATCCGGTATTTGAAAGAAGGTGGTTACATGCTATGCTTTCCTTGCTTAGAATATCTTCCCATATTTTTCTTTAATAGTCTGTTTATATATAGTGATTGTTACCTAGATAAGTATTCAGGCAGTTAGCTAAATCACAAAGGAAATATGTCTTTCAGGTGGTGGGGTTAAGTTAAAATCACTTTACTCTTTATATACTCTGCAGTAGTAAGGTGAAATAATTTTTTACTACTTTGTTCTAGCAGAGCTGGTTGTGAAGCAAGCTGGACAAATGTATTAATATTTCTAAAAAACAAAACAAAACAAAACAATCCTCATCTACCATCCCACACAGAGTCTATTCTGATTCTCTGTGCCATGAAACTCATATTTTCATAGACATGTTTAATATAAACAATTTATTGCCATAATAGAAATCAAAAAACTTTATTCCAGCTTTTCTAAATGTAGCTCTATGGTCAATTACTTCACATCAATACCAAGATCAAATAGGCATAATACTAACAAGCAGTTTGCTTAATAATAGCCACCACACTAATTAACCCATCCAGAACATTCTTAATCAGACGCTATTTGTAATGTACAGTTAAGAGAAGCTTGGCAATAAATGGTTCTATGCTAAAAAAGAAAATAATACCTTAACTGATGGGGTGAAACTGGCTTTTCTATAGAACTGGACAGAATGTGCCGTCCTGGCATTAGCTCAAGAGAGTGAGTATGCAAATAGGCACATGTCTGAACACTTCCTTTCTCTTCCCGAGCTCCAACTCTGGTGGAGGTGTTAATGAGAAGAGAAAAAGTCCTGAGATAAGGAGTGAAAGAAAGAAAAGAGCTAGAAGAAAACCAGTGAGCTGCCTTGTAGAGCTTAAGCCAGATTTGCCTTTTAATAACCCCCCAATTTTTCTTAAAGCAATGCTACTGTCCACCTAACTCACAGAACCTCTTTCCCTCTGAGTCTCTCAGCTCTATCAGAAGCTGTTTTTAGTTTTAGAAATATTCTGATTACTGTAATCACTTGCAATCTGTTATTAGCCATGGGGCCCTCCCCTCTACTTTTTTCCCCACCAATTGCCAATCTGAGAAACGGAAGTAGAGCCTCTCTTCCACTTCCTCTCCTCACAAAGGTCCTTCCTTCCTCACCACGTCTGTCCACCAACATGGTTCCAGAGGCACTGCCACAAAATCCCAGTACAATGTTGGGTAATGTTCAAAGACACAGCTGGTGTATGTACTTTCTAGACCTAAATTTGCTTGCTTCTTGCCACCCCCACATCCAAACACATACACCTAGAGCTGGACCTATAGAAATGGCCTTATTCAGATCAATCTGGAAAGACTAGATTTCAGAGTCGCTTTAAATGATGTTAAGACTGAATGCAAGTGCAGGAAATGCTCTAGGTACCTTAGCTTATTTCTGCTAAAGTTGAGAGGCTAGAGTATGTTTAGTTGACTAATAGAGGTAGTCAAAAGGAAGGTGATAAAATAAAGCAAGTCAAGTAAACTTAGGATATTAATATTGATTGATGTGTTGTTGAAGAGAATAGCATGACTGAAATGTATGCTATACTGCTTACAAATTTTTTTGAGAGATTTCAATAAAAAGTACTTAATATAATGAGTTCAACCTATAGAATCTCATAAATATCCATAGATAAGAGTCCACGAGACAGAGATTATCAATGGTCTCGCTTTTCAAAACAGATTTGGAAGACAGAACATGAAAAATGATGCAAATTAGCAGATGATTAAAGAGAAAGACAGCATAACTGGTCAAAGATGATTCCAGATTTGAGCCAAGGCAGAAGGAGGTACATGTTAGCAACTGAAATAAGGAAAGTGGCCTGCGTGTGGGGCAGGCAAGAAGAGGGAGCTGATGAAGCTCAGCCCCTCTCCACATAGCTTGGGTTTGAGGGAGGGAGAGTGGTATGGCCATGGCATTGTATGGCTTAGGCTGAAGTTTTAACAAGGTGCGTTTTGTGCAACACTAGAGATGGTTTTGTGAGAAAACATGTTTGGTAAATGCTGGATTAAACAGAGCGAAACATTTCTTCGCTAAAGAACTTCCCAAAGTACATGCTAGTGGATACTAGAAATATGTCCACTCATTCATTCTTTTGTTTATTAAAAAAATATTTATTGAGCACCTATTACATAATAGGAATATTATTACGTTTATAATTTCTCACACTTAACACTTAATGAAACAAGGACTCCTCCACCCCCAAGGATGCATTTTAAGAATTAATATTCAACAAAGGATATTCGGAGAAACACTACTGGAGACCCTAGGAGATGCATAGCTAGAGTCTGAAAGGCAAGCTAGGGGGCGGCATATTTTATATGGCAGACATGGCAGAAGGAGCGGGGAAATGCATTCACACATGAAAATGATGAAACTCAAACCAAAGGCCAGGAACAAAGGCCACATATCAGTAGACAAAAGGAAGTTTGAAAGAAATGAGGAGAATCTGTGAAAAAAAGTGACAGGAGATATGGTTCCAGGCTAATATGGATAACAGCAGAAAAAAATATCATTTGATTTTATCACAGCCATTTTTGTGGATTCTTGGATACAAACCATATTGAGAATTGGAGAGAAAGGAAATAGGAATCAAAGATAAATAACTTTTCCAAAACCAACTGGGAAGACATATCCAGGCAGCGTAGGGATCTAAGTTCTTGGGTGATTTATAACAAAAACTATTCACTGTTTCCAAACAATGTGCTGGAAATTAATTACAAAATTAACATTTTTAGAATTTAGCCACATAAGCAAATATCAAAGATAATTAAAAAATCATGCTAGCCCACATGTGACCAATATATCACTTATATGGTAAGCAGATTTATATAAAACTATAAACTATAAAAGTAAAAATCTTGATCTAGCATTCTCATGTGTACACATACACACACCCCTGTATCTCTTGCCACACTATCTTCACTAAATAAAAGAATCACAAGCAAGGAAATCCATCATAATTAAAACTAGATGTTGGGAGACCACAACATTAAACAGAAAGACAGACTTAGGCTTGGTTGGTTGGTTGTAGGATGGCTGCTCTTCTTTCCTGGAGATGGCTAAGGGCTAATACTCATAAAATAGATGGCACATGTCTATGGAGGCTGTTTCAATAAGAAACTCCTGGCGGAACAAAATATGAACAAATTCAAATCACAGACGAGTCCATCATAATCCTCACGCACATAGCACAAATGCTTTGGGGGAACAACCATCCAACACCACTGTGGCTGCTTAGGCCACATTGTTCAGATGTTCAGTGTTTGGTGCCTGAACCAAATTTCATCTCCCGTGGTACAAACTTGCAAAGCCGACACGCAATATTGACAGCGAAGGGCACGGGGCAAGGGTACTCACTGCAACTATGAAGAATCTGTTTTGTGAGAAGATAGAAAAACAGAATCTAGAGACACGAGCTGCAGTCAAAATGAACAAGCAAACCCTACTTACTAGCCTGAGAAATGCATG
This sequence comes from Eumetopias jubatus, assembly GCF_037043125.1. Lineage (NCBI taxonomy): Eukaryota > Metazoa > Chordata > Mammalia > Carnivora > Otariidae > Eumetopias > Eumetopias jubatus. Next base: position 85,475,261 of record NW_028274809.1, on the reverse strand, counting down.
CTGAGACTGAAAGCAAATTTGTGGTTATCAGACTGGCCTCCTTAGCTGTGCCTGGCCCCAGAGAGGACACCCTTAGGGACGACAGCACTTTCCCCTAAAGGCCACCCAAAAGACAAGCTACAGCTTCCTCCCCTGCTTGAGGGCCACCATATTCTGAAGGCTGTCCCTTCAATGGTTGGGATGTATGGCTATCCTAGGAAAAGATGGTCCTGTGCTCATGAGTCTATTCCTTTTTCTTTTCCTTTCCCACCACCACTTTTCTGAAAATCTAACACTTCCTACATACCTTACTTATACCATTTGTTTATATGACCTCTTCTGACAATATGGCTTATGTGGTATCATTTAACTTTTATTTTTAAACTTTTTTTAAAAGACTTTATTTATTTATCTGTCAGAGAGAGAGAGAGAGTGCACAAGCAGGGGAAGCGGCAGGCAGAGGGAGACGGAGAAGCAGGCTCCCCACTGAGCAGGGAGCCTGATGCAGGGCTCGATTCTAGGACCCTGGGATCATGACCTGAGCCAAAAGCAGACACTTAACCGACTGAGCCACCCAGGCACCCCAGTATTATTTAACTTAAACAATTATGCCTCAAGCCCCCATTCTCTCTTGATTTCAGAGTGTTTTGGATTGTATACATTGCTAATTTAACTGCCTACTAGCACGAGCAGTTTGTCTTGTGCAATTTTATAACACCCCTTTAGAATAAATATACTCCTCTCACCGAAAATTTAAGGTCCTTACAAATGTATGAGAGAGACGAAAAGCTACCTTGCATGTTGACAGAACAAATGTTCATCAAATCCAGAGCCAGTCTTGCGAGCATATGCATGCTTACTTCTCAGGAGCTCCACTCCTCCCAAAATAAGAGTTCTCTCAGAACAATAAAACCCTCTAGTGTACACAAGGTTTACTATAGCAATGCAACATAGTTAGGCAGAGCTGTAGGCTAAACTGCAAACAGGGAATCTTTATTCTCCTACCTCCGTTTCAAGTATTAACCACCCACTGGTGGTTAATTCCTTAAGATGTTTATACTACTTTCTGATTGCCCGCGCCCCCCTCCTGTCCCCCACACCTACCACGTGTCTCCTTGTAGACTCTATGTTGAAACTAAGCCCCACCTTGGATCCCGCCCTGAACCATGCCCTGCTCTCCATTGTTGGTCTTATTAGAAACTAATCTTAAATTCCCGCAATGTCTCATCTTCCATGCTTAATGTGTTGCACCCTTCAAAAGGGGCAGTACCTTAACTCAAGGGAACTTGTCGTAAATGGGATCATTTCAAAACCACAGGAAACCTGTGCAAAAGATGGTTTTGGGAGGACAGGTGCAGAGAAATCTCTGTGAAGCACCTTAAGGAACTCCACTCAAGCAATGGACATATTGAATAGAGGTTAATCCAGGCTGTATCAGTACAAAGGCACTTCCTGTATTGAAACCCTAACCCCTAACGTGACTATGGATTTATTCAAATCACTTAATTTCTCTGAACCTCAGTTTCCTAATCTATAAAATGGGATAGTGTCTGTTACTGCAAATTTCTTGAGAGGATTAAAAGAGAACTGTGCCCTGTGGAGGAGCTGAGTAAATCTAAGTAAACTTCCCATGCCTTTGCTCAGTCAGGTTGACACCCGGACTTAAGGAGTTAGCCCTAAGGCCATCTTGGATAACATCAAATTTCCTAGTTAGTCAGTGAATGAGAAACTGTAATCAATCCACAAATAGTCATTCAACATTGAAGCTCCTCCCATATCATATCTGTAGTGACAAAGCCTCTGGCGTACATGTAGTAACATTTTATGCCGACTTATTTTGGTCTCTTAGCCCCTGAAGTTGTAAATTATCCACATCACCGTTAAGCTAAATTGTTTACTGATTCTATTACTAAAATGATCTAATTTTTCAATTCAATCTTAATAACTTGCTCATCATTTATTTCATTAATAACTCAGAAGCAAAACTGTAAAATCTTCTATCCTTTCACCTTAGTTAATTTACTGATTGTATATAAAAATGAAAACTGTGGATCTGAAGTAATCTTTTTCAAGTAGGAGGAAGTAGCTGTTTCACATGTACCTAGACTCAGCAAGCTCCTTTGCTAGGATTTACCTTGTTGGCGAGTAAATGTTCTCACTAGTCTGGGAATCCCAGGTCTTCTATAGCATCAGTAAAGCATCAAAGGAAACTCTAAAAATGATCTCTAATCACGTTCTATTCCATGATTTTTTTTTTGAGAAGCCATTATTTGGAAGTTGAAAGCAGGATGGGAAAAGGTGTTGACAGTAAAGAAAGGATTGCTTTCTTCTTTCCAAATAAATATACGAATCCCCCTATGGCAGTGTTTCTAATTGGAAACTCTCCCTTAGAGCATGACATCATTTTATTGGTGCTATGGGCCGGATGGTGTTCCCTCAAAATTCATAGGTTGAAACCCTAACCCTTAATGTGACTATGTCTGGAGATAGGATCTTTAGGAGGTAACAAGGTTTAGACAAAGTCATAATGGGCCCTAATCCGATAGGACTGCTGCCTTCTAAGAAGCAGAAGAGATCTCTCTCTGTCTCTCTCCTTCCCCTCCTCCTTTCCACCGCCACATGTGAAGACATGTAGCCACAAGGCAGCTCTCTGCAAGCCAGGAAGAGAGCCCTACTCAAAACCAACCATAATGGCACCCTGTTCTCAGGTGTCCAGCTACCAGAACTGTGAGAAGAATACATATCTGTTGTTTAAACCACCCACTCCAAGGTACCTTTTTTTTTTTTTTTTTTTGGCAGCCTGAGATGACCAATACAAATAGATACTGCTGTGGAAAAAGGAGAGAGGGTCAACACGTCAGGAAACCAATGGAATAGGAGGCACCATATTTATGTTGACAGGCAGTGACAACAAGAGAATACTGTCGAAGAAGAGAGAGCTGACTATCAAAACTGATAAAAGAATTTGGATAAAGAGGAGGAAATGTCTGTGAATTTTATTGTGAAGCACAAAATGGTACTTGTTTATTAAGAATTAAGAAAAAAGAATAGAGGGGCGCCTGGGTGGCTCAGTTGGTTGAGCGTCTGCCTTCAGCTCAGGTCATGATCCTGATGTCCCAGGATCAAGCCCTGCATCGGGCTCCCTGCTCAGCGAGGAGTCTGCTTCTCCCTCTGCCCCTCACCCCACTTGCTCTCTCTCGCTCGCTCTCTCCCTCTCTCAAATAAAAATCTTTAAAAAAAAAGAAAAATGAATAGAGAATGGAGTTTTGGGAAAGATATTTTTCTTAAAGATTTGTTTGGTGGTGAAGAGTCACAATCTCTCTCAACCTGGGTTTTCTCATCTGATCAATGAGAATACCGCCAGTTGTAGACTTCTCTAGAAGAATAAGGATCAAAACATTCTATTAAATGTACTGATTATCTTACAGTCCTTATTCACAGGCGAAAGGGCACACTGGGTCAGCAGGGCTCTAGGCACACTGTCTGGTTTCAAATTCAGGGCTCTGCCACTTACTAGTTGACTGGGGAACGTGTTTTCTTCTTTAAATATAGGTCATTCCATCTGTAAAATGGGGTAATATTAAGGCTGCCTTGCAGAATGATGTTTTCCATGCTGCTTGGCACATAGTAAGAAGTCAGTAAATACTACTGTTTTTTATTATTGATAATAACAGTGAAGATTATCATCATTATGTTGTCATGATTACTAAAGAGATATGCTGCTCCACTGCTATTTCATAGAAAAAACCTATTTTCTGAACCAGACTCATGCTTTTTTTTTTTTTTAAGATTTTATTTATTTTTTGACACAGAGAGAGAGACAGCGAGAGAGGGAACACAAGCAGGGGGAGTGGGGGAAGGAGAAGCAGACTTTCCACTGAGCAGGGAGCCCCATGCGGGGCTCGATCCTAGAACCCTGGGATCATGACCTGAGCTGAAGGCAGACACTTAACGACTGAGCCACCCAGGTGCCCCAACACTCATGCTTTTTTTTTAAAATATGTTTTTCTTGTCAACTCTTACCAGTTACACTTTAGCCATTTATTTAAGGCAGGCATTTTAATGTTACCTTATTTTCATTTGTGTACTAATCAAAGATTTGTACTCATTCCTAGAGGCACATTAATTACAAAAAGGCCTAATGTTATAAATCAAATATATTCCTCCCTTTCTATTATTTGTTTCCTATGGTACTTTTCTCTTACCTTTCACTTTTCCTTGTCTTTTATTCTTTTCATTTTTCTAATTGAGTGTTTCCATTTTTTCCCTTCTTAAAGCTGCACAGACCAAGAAAGTAAAACCAAGAAATTTAAAACATCAGTTTTCAGGTCTCTGAAGCATGAACACATGGGCATCAAAAAAATCCAGTCTTTTTTTTTTTCCTTTTTCATTTGCCCATCCACAACCTGAATAAATCAAAATTACCAGCAAATCCAACTTCTAGCACAACCCGCCTTTTTTTTCTTTTCCGCCACCACATTAAATGCTATGGCACTAAGTACTGATTCACTTCAAGTTCTGATTCTATTGCTGTCTAATTGTTAAGCCACAGAAACTGATTTTATTCTGAACTGATATTAGAAGATACAGGTTTGTTAATATTACATCTGATATGAAGCCTCCAAGTGTACAAAGTGAGTGTACAAACACTCCCATTTACTTCAGGTTTTCTATACTTTCCAGTATTTCTAAGTTTGGAAACAGATAGGTAAACCACTGGGCTATTATTAGACTATAACCAAGGCTTGACAGCAAAGAAAGGCCTTAAATACTCAGTGAAAATACTGACTGAAAAAGGTTCAGAGAAAAAAACCATTCAATCACCATTAAACAAAAATTGGAGTGCTTAGTATATGCCGAGCAAATAGCCAAGTTGCACTCATGGACCACACGATGTGGTAGGTGCTCCGATCAGGGAAGAATAGGTGTTAGAATGATGAGAACCAAGTCCTGGAGACAGGACTAGCACCAAGGAAGGCTGTCTAGAGAAGGTGATCTTTCAGCCAACACTGTGGTGGTGACTGGAAGTTAGCCAACTGTGGTAGTGAGAGGTGGGCTGTGCTAAGAATAATAGCATGTGCAAAGGGTCTGGGGAGAAAACATGGTTCAGGCATAAAAAGCAAAAAATATGCTCTGGGTGTCGATTGGGAGTGAATAGGAGTGAAGTGTGTGGGGGGGGATGGGACAAAAATGAGGCCCAAGGTATAACCAGGGGAAGGCTTTCCTGTCCTTAATAATCTAAGGGAAGCTGTTTGTGGCCATTTGAGAAGTTTACAGGCAGACTGGGGCTGAATAAACACTCTGCTGCAGTGTGAAGAATGGATTGGGGATAGCAGAGCAGAGCAAACACCAATTTTAAATCACTCTTGCCTTTTGAATCTCCACTAAAATAATGGTATGGGAATTTTTTAAAAACAGGCATAGACGTTCAAGGACAAAGAGGAAAACTGAGAAAGATGACAATAGGAAAGAAATGTCAACTAAATTTCAGAAGATGGAAAGCAGACGGATGAGTGGTGTTTGAGCACAGAGGAGGAGGCAGAACATGTCTATGCCTGCAGATGATTTTGCTTGTGCATGCGATGTTAGCCAAGAAGCAGCAGCTCATTTGTTCCAGACAAACTCCAAAGGCTCAGGTATCAGACATGCCAGGTACCTCTGGCAGATGCAGAGCAGAATTGAAAACAGAACTGGTAGCAATTCTGTATGAAGTGAGCACAAACCTCTCTGATAACTTCCCAGAGCCCAGTGCAGCCAGGCATCTACCTCCTGTCTCCCCTCTCCCCCCACCTCCCACTCCTCACTTCAACAACAGAAAGGAGGCTCCTCACCAGAAGGGCTGAACCCCACAGACCAGGTAAGGCTGAAGGCAGGGTGATGGAAATTAAGTGAAAGAATGCCCATTTATTGGTGATGCTTCTCTAGTGCCCTTCCCAAACCATTTGGCTCTCAGACAGCAATAGATTCCCCATCCAGGCGAAAAGAGGAGCCTTTCTCTGGAAACTCACTGGAATGACCTGTTGCCAATGACATGTGGGGATGCCACAGCAAAACAAGTGAATCCGTGTTTGCTCATTCTAGAAAAAGGACTCACTTTTTCAGGGTCTCACTCTCAAATATGAATGGAGAGCCAGGGAGCATCAGACATTTGAGGAAAACTCTTCAAATGAAATAAGACAAAGCAACCAAGTACAGAAAAGGAACTTGAAAGAAACTAAGACAGAAGGAAGAGTAGAAGAAAACTTAAAAAAAATTTCCTATAATATCCACAGTGATAAAATAAGATTTTTGCATTCATGGTGAAAAAAACGGAATGCAATAACAAAGGACATTCAAGAACAAAGAAGAGTGCTTGCAAATAAAAATACTGTAACTGAAAAAGAATCATTAGAAGAATTGGAAGATAAAGTTGAGAAAATTTTACAGAAAGCAGAAAACCAAAACTGAAAAAAATAAAGTAAGAGAAGCAATAACAAAATGAGGCCCATCTAAATTTCAATACTGACGAATAGGAGTTGAAGAAAGTGAAGATGAGGAAAATCATGGGGGAGAAAATCAAAGAAACAACATAAGAAAATTCTTTCTGCTAAAGGGAATGAGTGACCAGCATAAGAAAGGAACAAAAATCCAATCCAAGAATTATGGAATTTCAGAATACCAGGGGTGAAAAAGAAAGTCTAACGTCTTTTGGGAGAGTGAACAGGGAGAGTCACATGCAAGCGATCAGAAATAGACAGGAATCGAACTTCTCAACAGGAAGTTCAGAAAGTAGAAACCAATAGAACATCACTTCAAACTTAAGAGGAAAATGATTTTCAATGAGAGCTCAAAACTCAGTCAAATGTCAATCAAATGTGAGACAGGATAAAGTCCTTTTCAGATACACAAGTTCTTGAGAAATTTTAACTCCCATGGACAGCCCTTGTGGTAGATACACCACACTAAAATGAGAAAGGAAAACAAAGAACAGAGAGACACGGGATCGAGGAAATAGTTGACACAAGGGCGCAGAAAGCAACTAGAAGGAACAGGAACTAGAGAATGGAGGCGTCCAGGATGGCGGTATGGAAGGAAAAACATGGAAATGATAGGTTTCTTGATGTGACTGGCCATATCAAGATGATGACTCAGTAACAGCGACAGAGCTTGGGAATGAGTTTGGGATAGTGACAGACACCAGGCAGATAAAGTCAAAGCAATAATCAGCTTCAGGAAAAAGTGAAGAGTTGTTCAAGGAAGAAAACCTAATCACAGAAAACAATGATGCTCAGCAGGGAACAGTTTTTAACATAGCAATAATGCTATAAACACAGAATATTTAATTACCCAAAAGTTGAGCTACAGCCATATTGGAAGGATAGGGTGAGGGAAAGTGTATGTGTGTGCACATGCATACTCACATTCTAAGAGAGGTAACTAAATCATTTCTACTGGTAGGAAGTAAATAGATAATATCTATTTTAAAAGTCAAGAACTAGCAAGACAAGAAAAAAATAAACATTTTGTCAGTGGTAGCCTCTGCAGGTGGGAGAACTTAGGGGCGGGAAGGACCCTGGGGAAAGGGATTTTGCTTTGTATTACAGATTTTTGTATTCTCTGACTTTTAAAACTAAATATATGTATTACCTTGAGAATTCATGATTTTAATAATCTCTAGGAATTTCTTGCCCACATCTCTTTGAATATTGCCTCTAACACTTTCTCTAATTTTTCCTTCTGGAAGTCCTATTAGACATGTGTTGGATTCTTACTCTTTTATTTCTTAAGATCTAGCTTCTAGGTCACTAATTCTCCCTTCACACACATCTAATACTTAACATCTCCACCGAGTTCATTTTAATGAATATATTAAAATTCTACTTAGTCCTTTTAAAATATGCCTTAATTTTTTATAGTATCTTCTATTTTTCATGTTACAAATTTATTCTTATGTTACTAATTGTTTTAAAAACTCACCTTTCCTTTTCTATCCAGAAGTTTTAATATTTGAAGTACTCAAGGGCCTAATCCCACAGTAAACTGTTAGAGTCAGTTTCTGACTTGCTAAACTATGATAGATATTGGACAGGAAACAACAGAAAAGGTTTTGAGGAGAAGTGGGGATTACACAGGTAGGTATTGATTCACTGTGCCTGGAAATAGTTACAGATTCACCCAAGTGAGGCAATAGGGAGAGGTTTGTACCTAAGTTTTATCCTTCCTTAAAAACTCACCAGTTTTCTAAATTCTAAGACATTTACTTAAACTATAAGGCAATCAGCCGGTATTTAGGCAGTGCCCACTCAAATAGAAATCTCTGCCGTTATAAGAAAAAACCAGACATTTTAACATATGATTGAATTTCCCTCTTCCAAGTTTTTTTTTTTTTTTTTTTTTTTTTTTTTTTTGAGGAGTGGGAGGGTCAGAGGAAGAGAGAGGGAGAGAATCTTAAGCGGACTCCAGGCTCAGCGAAGAGTCCGACGTGGGGCTTGATCTCACAACCCTGAGATCATGACCTGAGCTGAAATCAAGAGTCCAACTGAGCCACCCAGGCACCCCCTTCCTCTTCCAAACTTTTTAAAGAGAGAGTAATGTTTCGTTTAAAGATCACAACGATCCATGGTCATCCCTCAGGATATACTGAACATTATTTTGAGGTTCAACATTACTAAAAAGCAGAAAAGCTTTTTTACTTTGCACCCTGAAATAGCCTTTCCTTGGATAGTGGGTTCATGAATATGAGCAAATGTTTTTAGTAGAGAGTTATATACATTCACAGTTCGTATTTTTGTGGATCATACACACAGAGATGTGCAAATATCTCTTTTAACTAAATTGGGCATAAGTGTACACTTTTAACCATAAATGTTAATAATAATGTCCTGGGGAAAGTATTTGATGGAGTTATCATATAAAACAAAAAAAAATTCTGTCATCTTAAAAATGTACTTATTCCATAATTTAGCTGTATTGAGGGTCTACATCTTGTTAGGATGGCTATGTTAAAGCATTACATATATCACCTGAATGTCACTACGTGCCCTCATTTATACACATTTAACATTTCAATAATATGTGCCATGGCATAACCAAGTTCTCAGGGTGTCAAAAGCCAGATTATTCTAGAACTGAATGTAAGCTTAGGAGTACAGATAGCAAACGGCCAGATGGTCCTGCAGCAATCTGCTGAAGGCCATTTAAAACCAATCCATGTGTAGTCGATGCATTCCAGCAGAGAATTATAGACAACAAACCAAGAGATACTAAAGTCTTACTATGATATTATCTTTGTTAAGCCAGAAATAACATTTTGATTTTATAGGACTTGAGTTAAAACAAATCTTGTTCTTTACTCCCTGTAGCAAATAAATGAGCAAAATCAACTCTACTGGCTCACAGGTTTATGGCCCACAGTAGATGTTCAATATGTACTTGCTGAATGAATGACTGCCTTGGTACAAGGAAGTGGCAAGGGTTATGCATACACGATTTTATGCTTTTCTGGGTCCCGACTGTTTTTGTATACTGATGTGTGGTTTGGGTGTTTGAGTATGTTTTATTTAGGTGGTTTGCATATGTGAAGTCGAAAGAGGTAAGGTTGGTTGAAGGGTAATTATTTCTTGATGGGAGAATTACAAAAAGTATAAACAGATCAGCTATTGCCAAAGCAAACTCAGCTCTTCATTCCTGATCTACAATGCAAACAGTATACAAAATAAGGTTTCATTAAAGAGTGACTGTCACATCAACAGAAAAGAGAATGAAGACCTGCTACGCAGTATTATTAGATATATTGAATTTGTTGTCACCAAGATCAACAAAATACTGCTTCGAAGGACTACACACTGTGACACAGAAATGGCTTTGCAATATAGAGCACTCCTCTGAGACCATTTTTTTCATAAGATTGTAATGGAGTTATACCTCTAGAAGAAATGAATATCAATTTATTGATGGCTTGGGTCACTATTAGAAAAGTAACAAACTAATGAGAAAGTATCTAGGATAATTAACTAGCCATTTTGAAAAAAAAATTAGAAATTTTTTATCATGTGATATGTTCACAACACAAAATAACTCTACATCATATGGTGTAAAATGGGACTTTTCCTATTATCTTGGCATTTCAGCTGAGATCCTCATCCTGAGGATTAAGACCTACAAATGACAAAAGGAAGTGCGAGACACACTTCTGCAGGACTTGCTAAAGGTAGAAATATTGGCCCCATGACTCTTGCCCATCACTTTCTAACAGCCTAAGTATGAGGAGGAAATTCACTGGTGTACATGGGCTCCATGAGAACCTCTTGTAGAGATGTGGATGTCTGCCAGAAGGGGAGGCTGGCATCTCTTTCCTCAAACTGGATGACTTCCAAGCTGCTGAAACTCAGAATCTCCTTCTGCTCCTAGAACAGAGCTCAGAAGTGTTCTTGGGAGAACCTACGGCATGCCCCCCTAAAATATGGGCCATAGATCCTGATGACAGCCCTGACTTCAGGATTCTGAAGGCAGGAAGTTGACCGAAGTTGTCCATACGGCAGGGCAAGGAGAAAGGGCAGATGGAGAAAGGAAGAAGCCCAATTTTTACCATCTGAAAGGAAAAGGATACTTGATTCCCTCCCACCCCAACCCACGTTCCTGGTGAAGGGGAATTATGCATGCACCATATTTTTTTTTTTAAGATTTTTATTTATTTATTTGACAGAGAGAGAGAGACAGTGGGAGAGGGAACACAAGCGGGGGGAGAGGGAGAGGGAGAAGCAGGCTTCCTGCTGAGCAGGGAGTCCAACGCAGGGCTCGATCCCAGGACCCTGAGATCATGACCTGACCCGAAGGCAGATGCTTAACCGACTGAGTCACCCAGGCGCCCTAATGCATGCACCATATTGAAAGGACTATGCTCAAGAAGGCTGACTTCAAGGCAAGGGACATACCCTTGTGTCGGATCTGAGAGAAGGAAGTAAATAAGAGGTCACCCGGAGAGGGTTTCATCCATGCTAGGGAATACCTCTGTGTGCGAGGTCTTCCCAGGAATGTCTCAAAAGAACATAACTCTGCACCACACAAAAGAGCCAGTATTTGCCTACTGCTGACAGAAGGCACTTGAAACCCATGAGACAGACCCTCCAACAGCACCAGCTATGTAACAAGCCTTCCTCTCTTTTCCTCCAGTCCTTCTTCTTAGTGCAGAGCTTGCCTGCTGCAGGAGCTTGAAGGGGAGGACAGGAGGCAAGAAAGGAAGTGCATGTAACTGGTTTATTGAATGGACTGCACTCGATGGATATAATAAAGGACTAGTTTTATTTTCCCCTTTTGCCACTGCCTTCATACACATCTCAGATCTCCCTTCTCTTCCTGTTGGTGATAGCTTTGGCAGACACCCTGGCTTTCTGGCTTGTGATTATTTTCTTCTGGTACTGTTAGCATTTCTTTTTTTTTTCTCCCTCCTGTGTTATAAACTAGAAATAGGAAAGGCGACACTAAAGGTAGAAACCACAAAAGTAAAGAACAGGTTCGTCTGTGTAAAAATAAAATGTTTCAACATCAAAAGCTTCATAAATAAAAACTGAAGGGCAACATGCAAAAGTGAAAAAAAATATTTGTAATGTATACACCAGATGAAGAGTTCATCAGTTAACCCTTAGCAGTCAGTGGGGCTAGCTGGCAGGCAATCTCAGGTTCCATGAAGTCTGCTACTATTGGAACCTAGAAGCCGTGTGATTCAGGCGATTCATTTACATCTCTAAGCTTCAGTGTTCTCAGCTCTAAAGGGGGGGCAGTCAATACCATTACCTACATCAGTGGGTTGTGGGGAGAATTAAATAAACTAATTTGTGTACAGCACTTAGCACAGTGTTTAGCAAAGAGTATGCATTCAAATAAACATCAGTTTTGTATCTTCATCACCATCATTAAATCTCCAAGTGGCTAGTTATGGGTAGTAAAAATCAATTTATGAGCATTCTTCCTCTTTATTTTTGTTTGTATTGCCATAGTTTTCCACAATGAGCATGTGTTACTTCAGTGGGGAAAATACACAAACTATTTCAATTAAAAAAAATAAGAATAAAGGCATGTGTGAGCCTCTGCCAACTTTACAAAGTAGAGAAAGGCAGCTGCGTGTTTCTCACTTGGGCTAGAGTTGGTCATCCTATTTAGTTTGTTACAAAGAATGTCCCTCAGTTACTGAATAGGGAAAATGATTCTCTTCCAACATAGGCAAGAACCATCTGGTCATTCATTGATAGAAATAAATATCTGCACACGAATTATGTTTCCACTGATCAGTATATATACACACAAGACATGGGAAAGGCATAATAAAAGCTTTAGAAAACATTCACAGGAAGAGAATCAAACATTTTGTATCACGGCTTTGTGCCATGTTGTCACATCAGGTTTGACTTGTTTATCATATCACTTCATTTACTCTAATGAAAAATTACTCCTAGGACTCAGTTTCCTTTCCTGGCATCGCCACTCATTCTGGGCATCATTCTATGAAAATAAGGCAAATGGAAAGATGCTGATGTCATTGTCAGATGAAGCAAAACCACATGAGAGGCCCTGGCTCTGGTGCTCATTTAGGTTAGATCGAAGTAAGAGGGAAGACTTCTGGGATGTATGTGTCACAGTTTTTGAAATGGCTGCCCTCCACAAACAAGCCCAATTTACAAGAGAAGAATATATAAGGTGGAGGGGGGGCTTTCAATTTTTAAACTATGTTACTAAGTACACATTTGCTTCTAAACTTTAAAGCAGTGCTGAATCGCATTTGGATAGAGTTATAGCATTGCTTTAAACACACACGCACACCCTGACACACATACACCATGGAGGTAATCCAGTTACTCCTGCAGCGCAGATGTGCACAAGAATGCTCTAAGTGATTAAGATAGGGCTTTAAAGTTAGTTAATTAGAAACATCTCCCTTTGTATGATCAACATTGATACTAACTTTGAGTTCTCATTGGCTAAATGTAAATTTAAATTTTAAGATGCATGAAACACTCTTTGGACCTGCTCTTGTGTTGAACTGTCTTAGAGTAAGGGCCTTCAGTATCCAAAGTTCTCTGGTCAGAACTAACATTTAAAAAAAACCCAGAATTCTGCTCATCTGATATTATTAAGCTGAGCTTCTCATAAATAGCATTTATCCTTTCTTGGAAGGAAAGATAACAAAAGTCGTAAGTGTAACATTTTTAAAACCTATCTGGATAGGAAGAAATCATTGTCATTATAACAAAAACCACACTGCTCTTCCCTGAGTATTGGCATGATCCTTTTTAAAAAGGCCATAGGACCTTGAGAGGGTAAAATATAATAATTTACAGGAAACTGTTCAGCATAGTGCTTGGCACAAGCAGTTGCTTAATAAAGTTTCAGTTTTACAGAAATGAAGGTGACTGCTAGAGAAAGTGAACCTGAACAGTTATAATAAGCATGTACTTATTTTTAAATTTAAATTTTATTTTCAAAAGATTTAACAACTATCGAACTCCCAATCTACATGTTATATGGGGGAAAAAAACATTTCTGCCACTGGAGATTTTAAAGGTACAGTTACATGAAGCTCTCAAAGGTCAAATGAGGCTGCTTCCCATTGGCCTCATGCTCCTTGACCCAAAGCCACATCCACAGAGAACACAGGTCACTCCCAGTCTCCTGGGATCATGTTGACAAGACCATTCATTCATGGACTGGCTAAACAATCCAACTTCCCTGGTTTATTAAAGAATGGATCAGTTGAGGTCATCTTCTAACAAATATATGTTACTCTTCTATTGGAAAACAATATGGATGTACTCTTTGAAAGAGATACACTTTATCATTCCTGTCTTCTAGGATTAAAGAAGCTGCTGGTGTTAAGGGCAAAGACACTCATGTGCAAAACCTTCCAACTTGTTTTATTTGTATTTTGTTCACAACTCCAGAGAGGTTGGTAACAGTGCCAATGAAATTTTGCTCTCACTGAAGTGTCACATATGTCCTAGAAATAGGAATGGGATGGAAGGTAGAGTATGTGAGTAAAAATCTTCATTAGAAGGGGGAGTGTTGCAAGGCACCTTTAGTAGCAAATTGCCTTGGACTCAAATTGCAGGATTACCACCTAACAGGTAAGTAGCCCTGGGCCAACAAGATAACCTAGTTGAGCCATTGGTTTTTCACTTATTAATGGGAACAACTTCTTAGAGTTCTTTTAAGAATTAGTTGAAATGGTATATGTATGACTGATGCAGAGCAGAGACTATACATCAGTAAATCTATACCAAGGCCACTTGCTTTGGAAAGAAAACACACTTGCTTAAGACTAACTAGATAAGCTGGATGCTGATGTTTTGGGTGCCATAGCTGGAGAAAGTCTCCTAGAAAAGTTCCAGAACTAGTTGATGAATTCAGATATTTTCTTATATTTATTTCTGTTTCTGCTCTAAATAGCTACCATTGAATCCTTCACCTTGCACTGGTGGCTATTAGTGGTATTACTGGTCTAAAAACTTCCCAGATACTGGAGTAGTGAGGATGGAAAACTATGATGCCAACAACAACCCACAATCCCTTACCATATCTTCTCTTTTTTCTATTATTTTTCATTGGTGCAGCTGCATAAGGCACTCAAAGAAAACCAAGAATATCTAGGAAAAAAGTTTTTGGAGAAATCTGTTTTAACTGGATGTGAAGTGCAGAGATTTGAGGATGGGCCAATAAAAAACATGGTAGCTAAGCTCAGAGAGAGGAAGGTAATGAACAGGAAAGAATCTCACACCTAGACAGCAATATCAAAATCTTCATTCTTAAGAATGTTTTCTCCTCTTCAACTTCTTCTTAGTCAAAACACTACCTAGTAATAACTTGTACTCAAGTACTGAGTAGTTTTCAACAGGTAGTCAGATATTAAGTGCCTATTGTGTTAGCACCCATGTTTAACTAAAGGGTATTCTTGCCATATGTCATAGAAAGTAAAAGAAAGTTGTTGGAAACATTGTCTCTTTTGGCACAATTTGTTTTGATTCTTTTCATTGTTCTTTAACTGGTATGGTCACACAGGTAAACTACAAAAGCAACTCAATGTTATTGTGAGATAACATTATGATTTTATTGAAGAATGTTCTCTGTAAAAATAGTAATGCATTCATCAGTTTTTCAAAACCAGTCAGATTTATGGGGATGAACTGGTTGAAAAAGGTGTCTAGAGTAGACTTTGTACTTTGTTCATGGAAACAGATATTATCTTTCACAATAATAAATCTACCCACAATGCCTTTTTTCAAGAACTTTTATACAACTAGAAAAACCTCATAGAACAGTTCTTTTTAAGTTTAAATCACAGGAGAGAGTCTGAATAATATTCGAGGCATAAATCATGTGTCACAAATCTCCAAATCACCGATTATTAACCTGGAGACCCTGAATGGTCTTCAGGGAGTCCCTTGTAATTATATGGAAAGTTGTGTGTGTATATGTGTGTGTGTGTGGTATATACTTACATTTTTCTAAAGACTAGAGTCTGTTAAGTTCACCTAACTTCTAAAGGGATTTATAATACCTTCCTAGGGTTGAGAATTTCTTAATACCTAAATATATTTTATATGGTTGCTCTTTGTTAGGCACTATGCTAAGCATGGGGGCATACTGAAGATGTGGTGCTTGACCTCTACATTTTAGAGTCTAGCAATTATTGTGAATAGGGAGGTGGGGTAGAATCATCAATCTTACCATCCTGCTAACTACCTTTCTCTCCTAATTCAACCCCACCCCATCTAATCTTCTCCAGATCTCACATTCTCCTTGGGACAAATTCTCCTTCATATAATCCATACTGAATTCTACCACCACATGTTCACTGATGTTGTTCAATCAAACTGAGGTGCCTGCTCTACTCTTAATGTTGAAAGGTTCAGTTCAAGATCTACCTTCCCCAAGGTGCCTTCTCTGAGACTCCAGAATGTTGATGACTACATATGCTCTGCTGCTTTTACGTAACTTCATTTTCCCTTCTGAACTAAAAGTAAGCTCTAGAAGGTAGGAATCATACCTTACAGACAGTATTTTTGTTTGTGTTCCTGCCTTGGTTGAGTCTACTCTAAATGCTCGTTTGTTTCCTGCTAGAGATAAACAGACTTTAGGACATCTCTCTGACCTAGATTAGAACAGAAGCATACAAAGATCTTAGAAGGAATCCAAAAGAAAAAGATGTTAAGAAAGGAGAGGAAAATAAATGACAAGCGAACAGTCAGCAAAAGAATACACGCCAAGAGAGACAGGTGCACTTGGAAGTACACCAAAGGTGCTGGGCTCTCCATGGAGGGTGATTGCAGATACACCACAAAGCTCTAGGAGTATTCTCAGACCTTAGGAGGTAGGCACAGTGCTGTTACTAATTGCATGCAGAAGAGAATCCTCATGGAACTTGTTCATGCCTGTGAACAAAGCTGTAGCCAAGCTAAGAGGCACATTGTCTTCCTACAGCATGAATCTTAGTAGGAAATGGAGTCTGCCAAGATTCATAAAATGTACCCACTTCTGTTCATTCCAGTGGGAATGAATGCTACTGCCAAAGTTCATAATGCTGTGAGTCTTAACGAGGATGCAAATCGAAAGTTTTAAAGCACTCGAGGAGTTTTAAAATACTAATGATGTCTAGGACCCATCCCCAAGCACGCTGATTCAATTGATTTGGGATAGCCCCTGGGCACTGGTATTTGTTTATACCAGGTGATTCTATGTGCTGCCAGAATGGAGAACTACTGTAATTGCCATCTAGGAAGAGAATTCAAGGACTTGGGGAAGAGGGTATAGTTGCAGGGGAAGGGGGAGAGGTATGGATGGGTGGTGTTTATCTCTTCTTTCAAGGGAAGGTTATAACCATAGAAGCAAAAATAGGATAGAAGGAGCAAACATGTGGCTACATGGACAGTGCTAAGAGTTGGTTTTATAAACTCCAACAAAGGAAAAGAAAAGTGTTTTTCATGAAGCTAGGAAAGAATATCCTTAATTTGTCAGTATCATCAAGAAGCCTCTAAGCTAAATTTTGGAAGGAGGAGAGGGAGAAAAACCCTCAGACACAACTCATAAGACCTGAAACCCTGGGGGATAAAAAAAAAGGAGCAAGTGATAAAAATGCCCAGAAAATTTCAAGGAAAATAAAGGGAAACCAAAGAGGAGGAAAATTTTGAGACTAAGAGGTCTGTATACCAACACACAAGGTTGAACAAGACTGATTTAACTTGGAGTTTTTATGCAAGAAGGTATGCTCTTAAAGGGTATGATTCACTTCCAAGGTACTGCAAGGGACCAGGGGAAGGGAAGCAGGTACTGACTAGGAAGTTAAGTGTTGACTCCCTGCTACCCAGGAAGGCCATGCGGGTGGTGAGTACTGCTTTTGCTTTCTTGTCTCAGTGCCCATTCCACTTCTCACAGGCACTAGGCTCCCACCCTGGCCATGGCCACACTCACGGTCCAGCCTGAAGCCCAAGCCAAGGTGGATGTGTTCCATGATGACCTGTGTACCAAGACAGAGAACCTACTGGGGAGCTACTTCCCCAAGAAGATTTCTGAGTTGGATGCTTTTTTTTTTTTTTTGAGAGAGAGAAAGTGGGTGGGGGAGGATGCAGGGGAGTGGCAGAGGGAGAGATAGAGAATCTCAAGCTCCACGTGGAGCCTCACATGGGGCTAGATCTCACGACCCTGAGATCATGACCTGAGCCCAAATCAAGAGCCAGACACTTAACTGACTGAGCCACTCAGGTGCCCCTGAGTTGGGTGCATTTTTAAAGGAGCCAGCGCTCAATGAAGCCAATCTGAGCAATCTGAAGGCCCGGTTGGACATCCCAGTGCCTCATCCAGTCAAGGAGAAAGAGAAGGAGGAGCGGAAGAAACAGCAGAAGAAAGAAGACAAAGACGAAAAGAAGAAAGGGGGAAGAAGACGACCAAGGTCCTCTCTGTGGCCTAGTGAACTGCAATGAGAAGACTGTGGTCCTCCTTCAGTGTCTAAAGCCTGAGATCAAGGATGTCATTGAGCAGCTCAACCTGGTCACCTCAGCTGCAGATACCTCAGATCAAGGATGGGAACAATTTCGGACTGGCTGTCCAAGAGAAGGTGTTCAAACTGATGACAACCTTCAGACCAAGTTGGAAGCCTTCCACACTCAAACCTTCAAGTATTTCTCTCAGTGAGATGATGATGGGAGCCAAGCAGCCCCATGTGGGTGACTATTGGCAGCTGGTGCACAAGCTCTGGATGAGGCACAGGGCTAGGACATCCAGTGGATGGTCATGGAGATCCTCAATGCTGTGTTATATGACATCATCCTGAAGAGCTTTGAGAAGCTCAAGAAGCCCAGGGGAGAAAGAAAAGGAATGATCTATTGAGAATCTCCTCTTATTCTGTAATGGGCCCAGCAGAGACCCTCCTCTCTTTTACAAAGGATTCCAGATTTCCCCTGCCTTCAGACTGTTGAGGTTTCTCCCTCCCCTTGCCTCTGAAGCATAATAAATAGTCATACTATTGTTCTTCCAAAAAAAAAAAAAATGCAAGTGTTGAAGTATTAGGATTCTGGGTTCAAATCCTGGGCTTATCACTTATGATGGTGTAGCCTTGGGCAAACAAGTGACTTTACTTCCCCAAGCCTCGGTGTCCTCATAGGTAAAATGGAAAGGATGATATCTACATTATAAGAATTACTGTTAGTATATTTTGTATCAAATGAAGTCGTAGATATTAATGACCTAGTATGGAATGTGTCACAGAGTAACCACTGAATAAATAGTAGCTTTTTAATATTAGTGCTATTATTAAGAATAAACCCTGGCCAAAAGGAAAAAATTCATCCAAAAGAAAAAGATTTGCTCAAAGTAGGGAGCCATGTACATTACAAAGATCATATCTGTCTTGTAGGTTATAAACCCAAGGGTGAAAGCACTTTGGAGAAAAGAGAAAAAAATGGTGGTGATATATATCTATATACATAGTTCTTCTTGGAAGTGCACTCCAGACTACCAGGCCAGGTAGAGGAGATGGTTTGGTAACAGAGACCATAAAACAGGCACAGAAGTAACATAAAGCAGTGGTGGGGCCTTCAACCATGAGGACACCATCTGGAAGGCTTGCTTGGCAAAAACACAATATTGGATAAATTCTTGACTCACTTTGCTAAGAGTTTAAGCTCTAAAAAGGCAGATGAAGCAAGTAGGGAAACTACTTTTCTGGACTTAAATCAGACAATTAGAGATAGGGGGTGTGGAAATGATCAGGATCTTGAAAGAGAGCGGCCACTTAGCATCATGAAACTCTTAGCAACAGAGGAAAAACATGGAGAGTAAACAGAATTTGGTATATGCTTAGGTTGGAGAAACATTTCACAAATCTGAGAAATCTTTTCCTGTGGAAAAGATGGTGTGGGAAGTGGGGTCTGAGTGCAGCCTCGTGCATGCAGAACAAAGTTGGGAAGAGTAGGTCTTCATATACTCGGGGTTCTTACACTGTCCGGGAGCGGAGTCTACTTGTTTTCTGCTGATTGTTCTCTGTTCAAGAGGGGTAGCATTGGAGTGAATGGATATACTGAGGAAATTTCATTTTGGATCGTTCTAAGGTAAGCTGTATGAACAATGAGAGCTGTCCCCTTGGATACAATGACCACTAAGATACCGCCAGTGAAAGATTCTTGGATTATGTTTTTAATCTCTCGCTAATTTAGAACAGAGGCCTGGACACAGCAATGCAAGTCCGGCTTCCGGGCTTTAGATGACTGTGCCCCAGCAAGGGTGGGTGTCTCACCCACATGCACACACACACCACTGCCCAGCCCCCTCCTACTGT
The DNA here is from genome assembly GCF_037043125.1 of Eumetopias jubatus. Lineage (NCBI taxonomy): Eukaryota > Metazoa > Chordata > Mammalia > Carnivora > Otariidae > Eumetopias > Eumetopias jubatus. Next base: position 85,455,484 of record NW_028274809.1, on the reverse strand, counting down.
GTTATGATTTGACTGCCTCATGTACCAGCCTCTAAGCTCCAGGGATGATACTACCACCCTGCTTACTTGTGCAGTGCGGCCCCTGGCACTGAATCAGTTAACCATTTGTTTTCAATTGCTATTTGGAGACTGGTGAGTGGCCTGTGTCTTAGGCCATCCTTTTTTAGTTAAGGTTGAAAGACAATGAAAGATGCCAGTTGCTGGATGCCACACTCAGCTTTGGATCCCATCTCTAATCCATTTCCTCAGAAAATTCTATTTGGAAATGGAAACAGTTTAATTGAAGTTGCTGAGGATCCTCATTCCACCCTACCAAAAGCACCATGTTTCATTTTTAAGGGGAGTTCCATTAAAGTCAATGTTGTTCTCCGGGTTCCTCTTTGTCCTTGAAATTACCTGGTGCCGAAGCCTCTGTTTTGTTTTGTTCTGTTTCATTTTTGTTTGAAAGGGAGGGGGTTGGAAATGACCACTTCAGTGACAGCCTGAAACAAATTCCCTTTTCTTGAGGTTGGTCTCTCAAGTACTTTCCCAACGTTCACTGACAAGGAAATTTATTCATTCTGACGTACAGCTTAGCCATAGCCTCTGGTCATCCGTAATAACAGATAGCGCTGCAACCCTCAACAGAAATGGTTTTTAAGCTCCAATATAACAGAAATATTCTATACTTTTTAAAAGCACACATGAAATAGTTTTCATTTCCTTATTCAACAGATTATACACCTTAAAAAAGCATTACATTTTAATCGCTGTTACAATTTAAATTTATAAAAAGGCTATAGTTATTTTATAATAAGAAACAATCACCAGCGAGTATCTATATGTCAAATGCAAAGAACATAACGGTTATCAATTCACAAGGGAACTTAATTTAAGTTAACACTTGACAGATGTTTAGAACCTTTGAGGCACATATCTGTCAAGTTTCAAAGAGGCCAATAATAATGGTGTAAGAAAAGTTTAAGCATTTTCTTCATCACAACAGTTTTGAGAGAAGTATAGCTTATAATCTAGTTAGAAATAATCCTCAAAAAAATGAAATATCAGATCAATTTAATTAGAGAATATTTACTCTGAAAATTCAGGTCCTTTTCCCTCCATTCCAGAAAGTTTAATGTTAGGTTTGCTAAATGAAGCTGCAAAGAAATGCGCATTTGAGAGCAAAGGGGATTCCCTAAATCACCTGGCCCTTCCTTATTTTGCTGCATCTTTGTATTAAACTAATACCAGGATACCAGAGCATGTAATTTCCTGGTTAGTGGAAATCCCTCTAATCAGAATATTTAGAATTGTTGTCTCCTTTAACTGGACTCCTTTTGTATCGTATACAACACAGAGGGAAATGCTATCATAACACTTCAATAGTTAAGTGACTTTATGAGAAAAATAGTTCCAAATGTTTCCTAAAACCCTCCAAACCGCACCAAAGAACATTATCGTAATATTATGTTTCCCCGTTGCCTCCATTATTTAAACTTGCCTCTCTTGAAATGATACTTGGATGAGAAACTTAGGTTTATGTAATGTATAAATTGTTTCAAAAGGAAAAGGCTTGGCTGCATAATTATTATATATGTAGACATGCCAGATAATTTAATGTTTTCAATAGCTTTTCTTTATTAATTGACAAAAGAGTATACTTAATGCTTTTGGTTACTAGAGCTTTTGGGAGAAGTTATTTTTTGTGTCTCTAACCTAAGCTATCCAAATAGGCATTGTATAATTCTCTTAAATTCAGTACTGAACACAAACAAAAACATCACAAATAATTACATATTACATCTAAAAGCTAGTTTTTGGCATAGTACGTATAACGCACATACACTGTATATCACTTATCAAAGTAGCATAACGATACATTTCAGAGAGTTCAGGATCAAAAAGCACCTTAATGGCAGGCTAACTTCAGATTCAGCTCTATGGGGCTCCCTCTGCAACCATAAGCTGCCCATTTGTAGTGCTTTTGCAACAGGCTTTCTGGGGGGTAATTACAGGTACATACATTGTTAAAAAAAATAGCCTTGAAGTAGAACAGCCCAAATGCCCATCAATAAATAAATGAATAAATAAATGGTAGCACAGATATACTATGAAATATTATTCGACCATAAAAAAGAATGAAGTAGTACTGATACACGATGGCAGACGGATGGACTCTGAAAACATTATGCTAAAGGAAAGTAGCCAGGCACAAAAGTTACATGTGGTTCGATTTCATCTATAGGAAGAGGTCAATCCACAGAGACAGAACACAGAGCGGTGGTTGCCAGGGCAGGGGCGAGGGAGGTAGGGGGAGAACGTGCTTAATGGGGAAGGGGTTTTTCTCTGGTGATGGAAATGTTCCAGAACTAGACAGAAGTGGTGGTGGCCTAACTGCCAATGAACTGTTCACTTGAAAATGGATAAATTTTATGATATATCAATTTCATCGCAACATGTTTTTGCAAAAATTGAGTAGAAAATATTTACCATCTACCCATAAGAAGCTGTCCTTCAGTGCTGATTGGAACATGAATGGCACGGACACTCTCTGTGTGGGTGTCCCCTCACCCTTCACTAAAGACGGGCTTGTCTCCAGGCCCGGGAGGGGGTGTGCACCCAAAGCAGAGGGATCTGGGGGTGGCAGCACCCGTGTCACACCAGCCCAAAGGAGATGCTCAGGGCTGTGGGGGCAGGGACAGAAAACAAACAAATGCCCCGGGCCTCTCTGTTCTGTTTTAAACTTTGAAGAACAATCCTTCTGAAATTTTACATACAATATTCCACAGACACATGTTTCAGATAACCATCTCAGAATGTAATCTAACACTCATCAATGACTAAGGAAAACAATTTTCTACTTTATTATCAAACCTTTTTAGACATATGTAATGCATTCGGGCAAAAAGAGAAAAGGATTCTGGAATTTTGGCAATTCGATAGAATGGATATAGAAATCTCCTTAGAATGACTCAAAGGTTCAATTCTCATTAAAAGCCTTTCTGTAACACAACGCTTCAACCGCTGGATGATTTTAGAAGAAAAATATACCACTGCTTCCATTTAGGAAAGAGTGTGGTCTTGAAATTAGAAGCACTTGGCTCAAATCTCAACTCTGCCACTCACTGTGTGACCTTGGTAAAAAAAAAAAAAATCGGTCTCTTCTGAGCCTCAGTTTCTTTAACATGAGAATGGTGATGATGCCTCCACTTTTGTGAATTAAATTATAATGGCTATGTCTGACATACCACAAGTGGTCAAGAAATGTATTTTCATAAACTCACCTGCTTCTTTCCCCAGTAAAAAATACTTACTCATAATCATTCATTGTTGTGAACATCATATAAACTCTATAACCAAGGATGGTTATACTGTGATAGGAGTTTGTCTCCTATACTTTGAGACATTTTGTAGCATTTTGATATATACATAAAAATTGAGGAGTAGAGAGGGAGACAGATAATTAGGTAGCAAACAGTTTGGAAAATGTCCTCAAAAGATTTTGTGTATGGGTAAACTCAGAGTCTAAGAGTTATTCCCCATAGTTATGGTGACATAGCTATGACACAGTTACAGTGACGTAGAGGCAGAACAACATATCCCACCCCAGGGAGACAGAAAGCACAGTACTCTGTAAGTAGGTATTAGTTCTACAAATGTTTTGCTTCTCCAATAGTTTAAAAACAAGAATATAACTCTCTCTATACCCATAGAACATTTAAAAACATGAGAGAAAATGTTGTAGTTTCCTTTTAAGCAATTTAGCCATTCTTGGGTACTTTTACAAAAATAAGAAGCAACTGTAGAGTACACCCAACATTGTGTGCGATGGAACATTCAAAAATAATTAAGAGAATACTGTTCATGCTCTCTGAGGAACTTATGGTGTGGGGGACAACAGCAATGAGACTTGAAAAATACAGGCTTTCATAAACACTTGAAAAATGATTCCTATTTTTTCCTGTAGACTTACCACATAAACAGTTTTAACCTGATACTATCTAGGAAATTTAACATGGATTTTAAACCTCAATAGAAATTAAATTTAAATTAAATTAAAAATAAGGAATGTGTGGATTTTATATTATTTTTAAAAAGAGTATGAAGGAGCCTAAGATGGAGAGAGACCATTTATGCGACAGTAAACACAACATGTAAAAGAGTATTTGTTTTTACTTACTTTGTGTGAAAAATCATCCTTCTCCCTGCTATTTATATAACTTTTGACTTTGGTGACTACACAATTAAAACTTTTATAGAACCACAGAATTGAGATTGGAGAGGAACCAGAGAAATTGTTTAATTTTACACCCACATTTTTAAGATGGGGAGCCAAAGGTCTAAAAAGCATCTTTCCCAAAGTGTGTTCTAGAAAATACTAGTTCCTCAGGATTTTAGTAAATGCTCTATGAGTTAAAAATCATCATCATCACATCATCATCTGTGGTTAAATATTAGGTTTTGGAAATATTAATTAAATAAAGATTAGATTAAATAAAGTTAGATTTATTTTCTTCAGGGATTCTCAGACTTGAATACAAATGTGCTTTGTGAATATTTATAGGGAGATAAAGTGTGCAGAGCTGCTCCCTTCACCGCCCCCCCTTTTTTTTTTAAATGAGCATTTCATGGAACTACATGCATAGAATACAGTTTAGGGAACACTACTCTAGAAAATTTAACTCAAAGATACAAGTATGTGACCTTTGACGCTGTCAAGGAATTAGAACCATGTCTTCAGGCTTCTGGGTTAGGGAGCCTTCTACTATCATCACTCTGATATCCCTTCCTGAAAGAGTAAAAACAAGTCTGAGGTTGCCTCCAAAATAAACAAGTTTGGCAAGCTATATTCTGTGGTAAGTTCTTTATTTTGTTCAGTAATGGAAAATAAAAATGCATTTTCTGAGAAATAGTCACAAATCAAATATACCATTTGTTTATAGACCTGGGGAGTAATGCCACCATGTCCTTGGTATCATCCCATATAGCCACAATCTTGTCCCAACTTCTGCCTGGGTCACTCCTATTTTTAAGTGGAGGTTTACAGGGACCAGAAAAGTAAAGGAGCAACACTGGGTGCTGTAACATTCATTAACATACACTGATCAGCACTGGCCTTCGCTTTCTTAAACTTCTTTCAATTGACTTTTTTTTTTTTTTTAAGTTGACCCAGTAGGCTGAAGTCTTAGAAACTTGTACTTTGGAAACCATTTGATGAAATGTCATTGAAACTACTTGTATACTTCTGGAAAATTATGGATGACTTGCTGAGGACCTGGTCTGCTTTAAGAAATATATGCCATTCAGAGCGATAAAAACGGGGTACATATTCTCAGTAGCTATACCAAAGGCTTATGCAAGAAATATGTCCCTTTTGCCTCCATGGACTTCTTTTTTTCTTTAAATATCCCACAAAAGAAGGGAATGAAAGTTGACTTTTGTGATACTTTTAAATTTTTCTTAAAGTTCAAAGCAGAAAATGCCCTGTACTCAGTTTCAACTTTACATGCTTGTGTGTGCAAATGTGCATGCGTATGTGCATGGCAGCAATAATTGCAGCACACTCAGGATGCAACAAACCCTCAAGACTATTGTTTAAAAGAAACTGTGCCCTCATGCTTGTTCTACTTCATTATCATTTGTTTCTGCATGAGTTAATTTACACTTGATGTTGTTCATTTATTTCACTAGACTTATGCTACTTTCTTTAAAAGAAGAAAACAACGTTATAATTTTTTTTTCTATTTGCCCTACTTGGAGGTCTAGGGCTCCAAGCTGTTTTTTTTTATTTTTTTTTTAAGATTTTATTTATTTATTTGAGAGAGAGAATGAGATAGAGAGCATGAGAGGGGGTAGGGTCCGAGGGAGAAGCGGAGGAGTCGGATGCGGGACTCGATCCCGGGACTCCAGGATCATGACCTGAGCCGAAGGCAGTCGCTTAACCAACTGAGCCACTCAGGTGCCCTCCAAGTTGTTTTATAAGGACACTCTCCTCTCGTCTACTGTATACACTAAAAGCATCTATGCCAGTGAGCTATACGTCACTAAGACCCTAAAAGTTCATGGCCGTAAAGATAAGAGGATCCTGAAGTCAGGTGTCAGAAAATCCACAACTGGAATGAAAGAAAAGACACAGAAAGAAAGATGGGACGGAGCAAAATAAGAGTTTATGAGGAAAGAAGCTTAAGTAGGTGAAAGTCTAGAATCCCCAGTGTGGGGGACCAAAAAGGGAGACTTCAAAGAAAGGACTCAGTTATCAGATGATGGGAAGAACTCAAACCTAAATACTGACACACCTGTCAGTGGCTCAAAGCTCCTTAACCAACACAGAAAATGTAGGGCACGACTCTCAGACAGTGAGACGGATTTATCATTATTTTTCATTTTGCTAAAAGAAATACATTGAAATAACTTCTCTCTTCCAAAATGTACTCCAGTTAGGTTGATATCCCTGGAAATATGTGAGTACGTTTTCAGTCTTTGGAGGTGATCACATACTTTTTTCTTCCATTCAATCATTCATTCATTGACTATGCCAGATACTGTCACTGCCCTTGGGACGTTCACAATCCATTATAATAAATAGGCTCAAAATTACTAAATTTGGGGGTTGAGGCATTTTAACTGATGGCCAGAAGTTTGAGTTCAAAAGCGACTAACTGCGATGACTAAGTTGAGTAGTATCTTAGGTCACAGTAAGTAACAAAGTTGGTTTTCCTGGGTTCCTAAACTATTAGTGGAGGAGATTTCCCAAAATATTTTAAGAAATAACATCACTACTGAAATAACTGTAGTTTTGTGAGAGCACAGTTTGAAGAGTAATGCTTGCTCATCTGAATGAATAGTTAAAGAGAAAAATATTCTGCCATATACAAATAGTGTACAATACACTTTCCAAATGAAGCTGTTTAAAGCATAACCCATGCTATTAGGACACTTATGTCCAAATAGAAAATAGTTACAGTGAACCATAATATAAGACGGACTCTAAGCACCATACCTGTTCTTAATTACCAGCAAATCTCATTAGTGTCTTATATTTGGCACTGTTCTGTGGATACAGTGATAAACAAAATGTGGCCATGACTGCAAGGAGTTTACAATCTAGCGAAGTAAATAAGAGAGGTGAAAAGGAGAATTTCAGTGTTGTGTAATGAGGGCTAGGATTGGAGTGGGTGCACAGCATGCGGGATCATGGAACCAATTTAGAGGAGACTTCTTAGGGGCTCTGCAGGATAAATGAGAGTGAGCCCCAGAGGGAAGGAAGGATGCATTTCAGGCAGATAAGGGAACATGGGGAAGTGGAGGCAAGGGAGAGAAGGTCCTGTCTGGGAATTTGGTTCCCCATGACAGGATTTGTGTGTGTATGGGGAGATGGGACGAGAGTGCTGAGAAAGAAGGGACTGGGGAGATAATTAGGAAGGCCCCATAATATGCCCTGCTATGGAGTGTGGCCTCTGTTGAGGTGGCTAGAACACCACAAATGACTGTGTGAGTTCCTAGAGGAGATGCCTTTGGGTTGGTATGTTTTTTGAAGGGAAACTTCCGACAGTATGAATGACATTTCAGGATAGGCAGGCCTGCTGGGTGGAGAGAAAAAAAGAAATTAAGGACTAGGCTGCACACAGGCACTGGGGTCAGTATTAGACAAAGTGCAGAGGAGAGAAGTCAGTTCAGCTTGGAGAAGGGACCGGGCAAGAGAGAAGTGAGATTCGACAAGAGAATGTGGAAGGCCTTCAGGGCAGAGGACACGCGAAGGAGCTTAGATGTTATTCAGCCAATGGGAGAGCCTGAATCTGGACGAACAGAAAACAGTAGCCTCATTCACAGGAAAAACAAAACGAAACAAAACAAGAACAAACAATGATTGCAAAAGCAGAGACAGAAAGAGGAAGAGAAGCTGGTCTTAGAAAGAAAATGAAGAGTTCGGTTTTGGTCTTGTATCATGGATTCATCATACCTCCCAAGATCCTAAGTACTGAAAAGGGAACTTGAACTTATCATCTCCTTTTGGTGAGTCTTGCATGGCCTGACAGTTTGTGAAAAAAAGCCACCTGTCCACAAAAATCTATTCAAGACACCAAAGGGTTTCATAAAGGCATCGCAAAGGCTAACTTGGGTTAAGAGCTTCTAGGCACAGACAGTCAACCCAATCTAAGCCGTTTTTAGGTCACCCGAAAAAGCATCTGTCTCCCCCACCCCTTCTTATTTTCTCTGAGGGGAAATATTTGAACATCTCATTCATTCACTTTTGAAATGACCACAGTTTGGAGTGGTTAGTTTCTATACTGAGTAGAGTCTTTGAAGTGTGTCAATATGTATGTGTGTGAATATGTATGTATGTTCAAGCAAGTAGAAGATGAGTAAGGTCTCATTAGAAAATATGGAACAGGTTCTTTGTGAAAGCAGCCCAGCAAGGTGAAACTCTTACGCCAGCATCTTTTTGTTGTCACTTCCTCGTCCTAAATCATCTACTTTGTTATCAGTTACCAGAGAGGCAAATCATTTGAGAGGGGCTGCTTATAATTAATTGAACTTGCCTTGATTTTTGTAGATGGTATAAAGCCACATTTATACAGACCTACGTGGAATGACATTGCTTCAGGAGAAGGGACAATGGCTACAAAAACCTTTTAGTGTACGCTACCCGTCAAATCTGTGAACCGAACCCCAGCATCATATCAGTTTTTTAGAGCAGTGGTATTTGCTAAATTAGGGCAGGAGACAGGTTTTTTTATATTTTTCCCTTTTGGATACTCAGATCAAAAGAAAGGTGTACCCTTTATTTTTAATCCCATTACTTCACATGAGCCCAGACAGAACATCAAAGACAAGGTATGCAGGTTTAACCATTAGCACCAACATAATCCAAAGTTGAAAATCTCTTCCAGATAGCTACCTCACTTTGAAATAGACCACATTTGTGTTATTCGGAGTCAATATTACTCTCTACTGTGTTTTAATTTTCACCGTACTTAAAAAGAAAAAATATCCAAGATATGTGATTTTGCCTTACAGCAACAAGCATAAGTTTGTAGGACAATCTAATATTATTAGAATAAATGCAATTCACATCTACTTTTTTTTTTTTTAAGTTGGCTCAGACGTCCATCTCAATTTCATGAAAGGGAAGAAAGTGAATGAAATGCAGTTGCAAATCATATTTGAGGAGGGCAATGCTTCTCCACATCTGAAGTCTATTGAAAGCTCATGAGTAAGAACTTGGGGAACAAATCCTTTCTGTTCAAAAGATGTGTCAGTGGAGAAATTCTCAGAAAACAGCACACAATTCATCAGAAATCACGCATTTCTTTTCCAAACCAGATAATAAAAGAAAGTTGCTGTTCTGAATTCTTTCCAAGGGGAACTAAATATAAGTACATAAAATAATTCATAAAGGTTTTACATTAGAAAATGTACCATAAACAGTGCAGAGAGATTGAAAAAAAATACTGAACGACTAGTCACAACAATGTGACTTTCACTTGTAGGCAGCAGAAACTAAAGATTTTAACGTAATGGGCTTGTACTGGGCAATATTTTAAAAAGGTTAATTTAGCCATAGTGCATAGGAAACCTTAGATGTGGAGCAAAAGGTAAGCGGTTAAGGCTAGAAGTGGAGCAAAATATAAAAGAAGGCTGTTACACTCCTCAGGCTTTATGTTAGTTCCAACAAGAATTGAAGAGAGAGCCAGCTGTGAGACACACTTTCTAACCAGTTATGATACACAGTCATTGCTGATTTCACAACTTTGAAATCACCAAATCTGATGGTAGTATGAACTATTTTATAAGTTCACATGAATGGCTAGAGGAGACCATCTCCTGAACATGGAAATGAGGGGCTGTCTACTGTGTTACATGTAGAGAATCATAACCAATCTCTGATCAGGCTCCCCATGTGGACTTCAACAGGCAACTGAAGGACACTACCAAATCAAAACATTTAAGACCCAAGACCAACAGACTTCATATTGAAAAATGAGAAATGATACTAACATCATCAGACCAAAAGCCCCTGTTAATTTTATTAATACATCAGTTTCCTATGTGAGCAGAATAAAATATCAGCTAAACAAGAAAGGGTAAAAGTTAACAAACTAAGGATTATTTTGTTTTTCATTATTTTTTTGTTGTTGTTGTTATTTTCCATTATGGTTTTTTGCTGAAGGGTAGAGAGATATGATCCACTATTGTATCAAAAATCTATTTTTACTCTTACAGCAAGTTAAATTAGATAAAACATAAAACCATTTTTCTAAATATGAATCCTAAGACTGTATAATATGACACAGCATACTTTAAGAAGAAAAGCCACCCAGAGAGCTCCAATGACTCTTCAGCTTTGAGGTAAGTGAGCTTGAGTCTTTTTAAAACCTGACAAGATCATATAAAATAGAAAAGTAAGTAGAAAAGGCTAAAGAGAGAAGGTTTTTCTTAGAAGTCTGTCCAGTTAACTCTCATTAAATTAAATATTATTGAAAATTGTCAACTCTTAGGGTCCTCCACCATAATTAGGACAAGAGAGAGAAAGACACAAGGCAGTGTTGGGGGAGGGGGAGAGCAGATAGAAAGGAACTAAGTACTTTCATATATTCATTTTCTTTTGAGGAATGTAGCACTCCTTTCGAAAACCCTCTGAAATGCACCACTATTATTTAACATTTGTCTTGTCTGTCTGTCTGTTTCTCTCTGTGAGCAGATTAATCAGAGGTAGCCTCTCTCAGGATTATAAATCAAAAGTCGAGATCATCTGGAAAAAGAGATGTTCAAAAACCAGGACTGATATGAGTGACTTGAGACAAGAGATCCATCCTGAAAGCACTACACAAAGGCAGTGAGGAGAGCGCCTATAGTCAGAACGAAGGCAGAGGCGGGACTCCTGCAATCTGTAGAGTCTTTCTTTTTTATGCTAAGTTATAAGCCAAACACAATATTTATAATCAATGTTGAGCTCACCTTTCTGAAATTCTTGATGAAATCATCATGCAAAGATTTTTTTTTTAAGATTTATTTATTTATTTGAGAGAGAGAGAGAGCATACATGTGAGCGGGGAGAGGGGCAGACAGAGAGGCAGAGAGAGAATCTTCAAGCAGACGCCATGCTGAGTGTGGGGGCCGATGCAAGTCTAGATCCCAGGACCTGAGATCATGACCTGAGTCGAAATCAAGAGTTGGGCGCTTACCTGACTGAGCCACCCAGGCACCCCATCACGCAAAGATTTTAGAATCCTACAAATGTCTCTAATTTGGGATAGAATTTATATGATTTGAAGATTTCGAGAATGCCAAATGGATTCTATTCCTCACTGAATACAGTAGTTTTCTGCCAACTGCTGCCACTGTCATCTCTATATTCTTTCTATGACTTCATGTAAATTTCCAGCTTGATTTTTCGGTCATATACTTGATATGTATTTCATTATAAAAATTAAAGATAATTATGAAGAAAGTTAAATGATCAGGAAACTATGTATGGAGTACTGACCACCTACAATTATCTGGCTTATGTATATTCTCACAGCTAATTGAACGCTAAAGTGGCTTTCTGTCATCCTATATAGTAAGATTAAGATTTTTGTTCTCCATTTGTGAAGCTATTCACCTGTTTGTGCCAAACTATCTTTCTTGGTAGAGAGACAATGAGGCACTTGATCCTTCTATTCAAAGCATGGTATGATAGCAGTAAGACAAAAAGAAAAAAAATTAACTACTTAAATGAAAATTGCAGTTCTTGGGAAACTTCAACGATTTTAATGACATGTCAGGAATCCTTTTGCATAGATACTACACCTATCTCTATAAATGCCTGAATGAATATCCATATTCAGAGGGGAAAGCAAGCAGTTAGACCAGTTTAACATGCTTTGTAAATTAATTATGACAGCAACATGTGCAAGTGGGTATTTGCTGCTATTGAATAACATTTTATGGTAGCACCCTTCCAGAATTGTTTATTATTATTATTATTATTATATAATCATTGTCAGTAGAAAGAGATCATTAAAGGGAAATTGACATTTACTTTTCATCTTGAAAACATATTTCACATTCTTGAACTTAACCTGATGTGCCATCAAGAGATGGAAATCCAATCCGTTATCACTCACTCAACAATGCAAAGCAATTGTAACTTGTGGAAAGTTATCTCTTAACTATTAAGGGAAATACCAAATCATTTTATGCCATTGGATTAATTCTTGGGAAGTTCATTGAGTTTTTGAAGAATGAAATAGGCTGATGTTTCAGACCAGATGATAGAATGTTATTTCTCACATTGGTTTGAAATCTATTTTAACACAGTGAAGACACAAAGTATGTACTAAATGCCCAGTGGATGCCTCATCAGATTAGTTGCTGAAAAGGAATAATACAAGGGCCCCAGGGAGTCAATAAACTAATGTGGAGCTAGATATACATACCTCAAACAGCTAGGGAGTAACATAATATGTTATGTAGTCAAGTGATGAACTGAGTGATTACTATACATGGACTATAGGAATTCAGAGAGGGGAAAGAATAATGGAAGATGGTTACACGCCAAATGTAGAAAATGGGCTTTCCTTTTCCTTTCTTTTCTTTCAGAAAATCAGTCACTGCACAAATATTTGTTGAGCTCTTACTATATGTTAAGAGCAGTGGCAAACAAGGTTGAGAGAGTCTTGTGGTGTTTACAGGCTATTCGAGGGTAGTGGAGCTGTGTGGAGGGTCAGTAAACCCATAATTACAAAATAAATTATTATAATTAAGATTATTAAGAAATTAATTAAATTTCTACACAGAATATAAGTGCAGCTTTAAAGTAGATCATGGGAAATGTTATTCCTCTTTAAAATAAACCAAAGAGTCCCAAGTCCCATGATTTAACTTTATCTCATTAGTTGTTGACTGTGATCCCAGTTCAATGGTATACAGGAGTGCCATGATCTCCTGGTTCCCTTCATCTAAGCCCTTCTGTCACATCCCCACCATCCCCAACCCCTGTTGCCCTCCACATGTGGCTGCTTGCCTGCCCCCCCCCCACACACACACGAGTTCTTATCCGTGATACACATTTTCACATCAGAACATCTACTTTGTAACTCATAGTTAAAGTGATGGGGTAGCTAAATCTTCAGAAGAAAGTGAAGAGACAGTTTGCCTACTGGTGTTAGCATTTGCTGTAGCTATTCCTGGCACTGGGCAACACATGTTTTTAATAAACTTGTAAAAACAGTGTAGATCTAGCTGTAAATATGTTTTGCTTGGTAATGTAGGCTGAATATAATGATCAGATTGACAGTTGTTGGGTTCCCCCCCCTAAAAAAAATCACAGTAAGATACAAAGAGAAATAGTTTGAATGATGAGGCCCAAGACAGTATCATGATACCAACACTGCGTTGATAATTATTGTTTATGACAACAATTTACAGTAAAAACATGCTGCTGTTTTCCTTGTTCACAGCATTACACATTTTGTTTAGTCTCTTAGAAATATCCAGCTCCATGTGAAGTAGCCTATATCTATAATTAGAACTAGGCCACACAATCAGATGCCTGTCAATATTGTGCTAAGCAGCTAAAAAATAGAATAAAATTTGAAGACACAGATACATGACTTGGAGAAATTATTCTTTAAAGTAAAATATTTACTTTGATTTTCAATGTTATCAAACAATGCAATGGCCACAAAAAAGATATGCAAAGAATTGGTAAAAATATATACATAATAACTAAAATAATAAGTCATCTACTAATAGGACACTAACCATCAGTGAGTTAAATCCAAACTTGGTATAATGTCATTTAAAAACTTTATACAGATATTCAATAGAAACTTTATGAGATTTTACACTTCATTTTGTAGGACTAGAAGACATAGTCTATATAAATCCATTTATTATCAATTACTTGTCAAAACGGTTCTTTTTTAATAGCTAAAGAATTATTGTGGCATTCAGAATACAGTCAAGCTGACTGTCAGCAGCCTAATAGTGCTTGATGGTAAAATATCAGAGACCTATATTTCCTAGATTTGAAATACCTGAACCAAAAATTATATTTAGTATAGCAAAAGAAATCCATTGTATACATAGGTGGATACAATGAAGTAATCCATCTATTTACTAAAGATATGGTAGGTGCATAATAAATTTAAGTATTATCATAGGTAATGTGGGAATGGAAGAGAAGGAAGAAATTAAGATTTATAAAACAAAATGCTCTGCTCTAGAACCTCACAATCTAGACAGAACATTTACAGAGAGCCACAGATCTATAGATCTTCTTATCAAATAATAAGAGTAATAATAATGATATGTAGATTTGGAATTAAGTCCTAATCAAAGTTAATACTGATTAACTTCACTATCATACTTTTGTTTTTCTGCTGACAAAAGAGAACTGCTAAGAGATCTTTTGAAAATTAACTACAAAGCAAGAACAAGGTAAATTGTTAGAACACAAACTATTTTCAAATTTTATATAGGCTATCAGGAGGAAAATGTTCTATATGTCCCCAAAGGGAAGCGGGAAGAACAATGAAGGAAGCTATAAGGAGAGAGATTTTGGCTCCAGGGAAAAATGAATTCTAATAATCAGAGTTGCCCAAAAATAAATCAACCGGTTTAGTAGGTAATGAGTTCTCTACTATTGCATGAAGCAAGTACTGGCTGGGCTTCTCCTTGGTGGAGATGGTATAGACAGTATTAAAATAGTTGGGAGGGAATGCCTGTACAACTCAGTGGATTAAATGTTAGTAATAACAATGATGGTGAGGGTGACAGATTTACAAAACATACAACTTGAAATCTGAGACAAAAAGGGCAACTGATTTTTTAAAAACCCACTTTTCCTTTATTCTTTTTAAAATGACAGTAACTTGAGTTTTAACAGTTTACCTAACTTTTATAGGAATCTATAAATCTTTCCCCAAATAAATTTACATCTTAATATTTGTGAGTAGTCAGCTGCATTGGTGAAACTGGTTCACTTTCCTTTTGGTCAGTGCAGTTGTGTGCCCATGCCCCACCACACACAGTTTATTTTGCCTTCACTGTTTCAGAGTATACATATTATTTTTCAGCTTTTTTTTTTCCATGTAACTATATCATGGACATCTTTCTGATCAGTAAATATGAACCTGTTTCATTCTTTTTAACAATGGCATACGTAGTATTCCACTGAATGTATATATATAATAATCTATATAAATAGATATTTAGGTTGCCTCTAAAACATTACTTCAAAAATAATACAAAAGATAACCATCATCCTTTTATATTCATCTTCATGTTATGCTACTGTATCTTTAGGGAAGACAACTATAAATGGGTTTATTAGGTCATAAAGCAAGCACATTACACATTTTGATAGAAACTGCCAAGTTGCCTCCGAGTTGTAACAATGCCCTAGCAACCAGGTAGGAAATACCCCTTCCAATAACTTTGCACTTTCCTGATCATTACCATGCATGAGGTATCATGATAGGACCATAAGAGTTGCACAAAAGAACATGCTGTTTCTCCCCATAATCTAGTTGGAGAGATTAAAAAAATACACATAAATACACATAATAATACAAAGTGGAATAAAAAAGTTGTTGAGACAGAAAATGTTGCGCCGGGAAGTAAAGGCGACTGTGAGGTTTGGGACAGCAGGAAGAATTCGGACAGAGCTGTGAAGAACCAGAAGGACCCTGAAGGGCAAAGAAAAGGTGGAGGCGCATCTTAGTGGGGTGCGTGCTTTCCAGTGCTGGTGTGAGATCATCTTAGCGAAATCAGAAGATTTAAGGTGAAACAGGTTCACATTTTATTCTCTCTTACACTGCCTTCTTTTTCTTCATATCACTTACAACTACCCCAAATTACGTACACTGTATATTATTATACACTATATATTAGTGTATAGTAGTATTACATGCTATACAATATACACTAATGTCTATTATTATACATTATATAGTGACACGTTCACTTGTTTATCGCCCATGTCCTCGCTGCTCCAAAGGGGTGGTTGACTGTTGTGTTCACTGCTGAGTCTCCAGAAGCTGAGCCAGGCCAGCACACAGTAGATCCTCAGGAAATGAGTTTGCTGAGGAATAAATGTCAATGTCATGATGACATCACTAAGAGGAATCAGGAATCAGGAATCAGGAATTTAAAGGGTGGATTTACAGGACTTAATGGCAACGGAAAGTAACAACAGGATGAAACCAGGAGTGTGAAGTGGTGAAATGCAGTGGTGTTTGTGGAAACTTAACCTGGTTTTGTTATGCAAGATGGACTGGTCTGGTGGCAGAACTCAAAGGCCAGCAAGGAGATTATTACAGTACTGCAGGGGTCAAGAAAACAAACCTGAGAGTGGGTGGAAAGAATATCCTGAAGGGAAGAGCAAAGGCTTGGTGACAAAATGACTAATGACAGCTACCATTTAAGTTGGTGCTTAAGTTGTGCTTATTTTGTGTTAAACACTGCACATTTATTTAATCCTGTGAGATAGGTATCATTATCCGAGTTTTTTATAAAAGAGGAGACTGAGATACAGAAAGGATAAGTAGCTCACTCAAAGTCACACAGTAAGTACGACCCCTCCTCCCCCAGCTGGAATTGTTCCTAATTCTATGTCTGTAAAGCCTGTACTCCTTCCCTTATTTTAAAGGAATACGCATGGGCTCTTGGCATAGGGGAGAGGATTCTGGTCATGCAGTGATACGGCACATACATATTCATGTCCAAACTCTGGTATTCCCAAGGAAGAAGAAAATGATCAAGTGTGCGCTAGGTCAGTGTTTTCATGACCAAATCAATTTAGTGGGTCATGATCAGCATTCTGAAAAGAAATGAAATAGAAAACATTAAAATGAATCACTTGTAGCATTGTTTCATGGAACTTTTGTTTCAGATATACACGCTTGTGTGTACTGTTTTGCTGAAAGCTCAATTACAGTATCTTGGATGTGAAAGAGGCATCATAGTTTACAGATCCTCACTGCAACCTGGTGTTCCCATATTTATTTTCGGAATGAAGAAGCTGCGGTTCAGAATGGCAGAGCCAGGACTTGATACCAGGGCTCTCTCTCTCCCAACGACAGGCTCCTCTTTCCAGCACAGTAGCTCGTTATCATCAAAATGGGAAGGCAAGTTCAACAGAGCTGCTTCTTTTTCTTCATTTAGCCAAGGCCAGGCCAAGAGGGTCTGTAAGCTTTTTGCCTGTCAGCATATGCAGAAACATTAAGGCCATCTCGTTTTGTTTCAAGAAATTAGAAGAAAACAAACCCTTCTAGGTAGAGCTATAGTCTAGATACTCTACCAAAAAAACCTGATATTAAAACAAATCTCCCTGCCCGGGCTCAGGTCCTTAGAAGAGATGAAGAAAGAAACCCCATGATCTTAAGACCCAGCACAGAGAAGGTTCTTTGCTTATATTCTGATAAATATATTTATGAAAGGAAAATTATAAAGGGAATTCTATTCTCTCATGGACTTTTAAAGCCTCCCAGAAGTTAGAACTGGCAGGTGCCTTAGAAATCATTCAGTCCACCCTCACATTACAAAAGAGTCTACTACAGAAGTCCACAAGAGGTTAAGTGAACCCAAAGTCACATAGCTCATGAGTAGCAGTGTCTCCAAGAACAAAATTTCACTAACACTCTTGTTCTTAGATAAATCACAGCTTTTTCAAGAAATGTGAAAGAGGTATAGATAAAGGTCAATAAGGAGCTGAGTGTGAGGGTTTTTACTTTTGTTACTAGGAGGCTGATGATGATCTCTGGAGGTCGGACCTGGTCTGGACCATGGGGCTGACACAGCCTTTAGACCTCAACTAGTACTGACTCCTGCCCATTAGCACTGAGCTCAGCTGGTCTGGGACCAGTACCCTAATTCCTGCCTGAGATGACAGGATGCCAGTCCTCACTCCAGGGTTAGTAGTGCCATTCAGTGACCCTTCCTTGTTTGGTTTCCTTTAAAGCCAAATTCTTTCATGAACTCATAATGTTGACAAGTATGGCCTCCATTGATCAAACAGATTGAAGATAATTTAAATTTTAAAAATATTGTCTTATAATAAATATCTGTCTCTGGAGGCTATTGTTTAATAAGAGATATTAAAATTAAAAAAAATTTGGCCCTAAAAGCTTGAAACTACATCCAACTTATGTTTGATGTTCTGTAACTAAGACACAACTTTTGAAGAGGAAGAAGATAAAAAATGAACTTAGGCTAGCAGAGAAGATGCCAAACTTCAGTCCCTTGAGCTGTGAAAACCTTCCAATTGGTCTGTAAAAGAGGTAAAGGAGGATTCATGCATTGCTAAATATTTATTGTTGCTAAGTTTCATCACTGTTAATATACAGGTAACGGATGGCTTTTTGTCCTTTGAAGTCAAACATCACCACTTAAGTGGTGACAAGCATGCACCGCCCTGAAATGAACACACATGTACACATCCAGGCATGCACACACAGAGACACAACCCTCTGAGAGTTTTATCTTCTTTAGAAGGTCCTAACCTATGATTCAAATGGACTTCTTTAAAAAAAATTAGAAAAAAGGAATTAAAAGAGAAAAAAATGAAAAGGTTATTAGGTTTCATTTTTCATCCTGTGTTGGATATTTTACTCAGAAAAATGCATAGCCTTTGTGGGCCTGTTTTTCTTATCTTAGGATTTGTGAGGAAGTCAGGGTAATTGCATGAAGCAAATCAAGAAACATGGTGAGGCAGAAAGACAGGGGCATTCACTGGAACTGCTCACAAGGGCAGGGCCAGTCCTAAAGCAATGGATTCATCTGCAGGAGGCAGACAAGTGGGCACAACCTTGGGATGCCATCAACCATCCTAGTGAACAGGAACCATTACGAAGGTCTAACTGTAAATTTAGGATTACTCTAGATCTTAGGGCCTGGATCATTAGAGAGACCCGGAATCTCAACCTCAATCTAAATGGATGAAATTCACCAGGTGGCAGCAAGAACGAGGCATACATGTAACGGCTAGAATTGGATTTGGGACCCAGACCTTCCAGGATTAACTACTAGCTCCACCACTTACTAGCTTTGTGACCCCGGGCAAGTTACCTTATCATTCTGCACCTCAATTTGGTACTTGCGTCAGAGGGTTGTTGTGAAGATTAAATTAGTCAATACATATCAAATTCTTCAGATAGCTCCTGACCCACAGTAAGCACTATTATACTACTATAGTATTATTGTAAAATACTAGTATACTTAGCTATACTTTACTACATTCTAGTTTTGAGACGCCAAGTTTAAAGGGAACAGCCAGTACTCAACTTTCAGGAAAAGCCAGAAATTTGGGACTTTTTTGCGAAATGTCAAGGCTTTTAAATGTGAAGAACAAATTCAGGTTTTATATTTTTGAACAACTGTGTGGTCTAAATGAAACATGCCTACAAACTGGATGAATCATGAGACTTGCCAGTAAAAGGTGGTGGCCAATCAAAGGTTCACACAAAACTGTGTGAACTGTCGCTGGCCCCTCCCCTACATCATTCTTTTCCATAGCATGCCTCAGTATCTCACATACATCTTACTTATTTATCTTCTGTCTTTCTTCCCTCCATCACACAAGAATGGAAACCCTTTGGGGTAAAGGTTTTACTTTGTTTTGTTTGTTGCTACATCCCTAAGTCCCAGAACATGTCCAACAGGAGTTGAATGAATAAACGGTCAAATTGAAATCCTCACCCTTTGCCGCTAGGGCTGGCCCAGTCTGCTCATATTCCTACTTTTCAGCAGACTGGGTCACATGAGGATGAGGAGAGTGAAGTCTATGGGTTGAGGTGAATCGTGGTTTTTTTCCAGAGGGAGCCCAGCAGGCCTGGCTTTGAGAATCTCCAAAAAAACAGGGTAAGTAAAATGTCAGAGAAGTAGTGGTGCTGAAGAATCCAAGGACTTTTCAAAATACTTAACAAAACCATCATAAGTGTCTTTCAATAAAACATTTGTAATGGCAAAACAATCTCAATCTCACTCTCTCTCAAGACATTTTTAACAAGGTGAATTTCCTATATTAAGATGGTTTAACTTCCATCTGGAGATACATCCCAAATTATACCTTCGTGTAATACCTGAACAAAGGCAGTTAGATTTCATTTCTAATAATGATCCTAAAGCATCTACATTGCCTACAGATTGTTTTTAAATATCAAGGTGAGCATGACATTGAATTTCCCTATATGACTAGAAAAACATAAAACGTACGTGTGTGTATGTTGCCACTGAAGGTAAATTAATTGGCTATATGGTAAATAAAAATTGCTAGAAATAATAAAACTGTAAAACCTACTTTCAATACATTAGAAACATTTGGATAATTCCATCCATCCATCTATTCAATCTCCTAAAACCTGCTCTTCTTCCTATTTTAAACTAATACTACCTGTTATTCATCAAGTGCCTGAGAGACCAAAATGTATAAAAGGCAAGATGCTAGAGTTAAACAAGACATAAGACATACAATTCTTGCCCTCAGGGAGCATGTAGTCTCCAATGGGGACCAAACATTACATAAATCCTCAGAAGATCCGGACGCTCCTGACTCCGGAGACCCACATGGCCCAGCCCCAGCACCTAGACACAGAAATCTCACCTTCAACAGAAGGTTGAGATTTCAACCATCATGCCAGGGCTTTCCGCTCTTGCTTACTTTCCCACATGCCAGGGCTTTCCGCTCTTGCTTTCAATTTGACCAACATGGGCTTCTTCTAACCAGTAACAGTGCTATGTTCATTTTTAAAGCTTTAATAATTACAGGAGAATTACAATATTTTTTTCCAGATTTCGCAAATAAATTGTTTTCCAGGACTCAGTATTTGGAAAGATGTAAATTTCCCAGTAAGTGCTAGGAAGAAATTCTCATATGGAAACACTATTCATGGCCACAGGGAACAGTGAAGACCTAGTGTTTAGGAAGAGCTTTTCTAATATGAACAAAATAGATTACATAGTCCACAGAGAGCAGGCTACCAAAGGTCAATGAGAAGGCTATGAAAAGAAATCTAGGGAGAAAACCTAGAAGGTAAAAAAAAGTTTTAAAAAATTTAGAAGTGCTTCGTCTCATTCTCCTTCCTAGGCTCTTCCTCTCCCAGTGCCCAGTCTTCCCTTGGACTTTGATCTTTGAACCTGTTCCTCTTTCACTCTATGGATTCTACCCGGAGTTTCAAACCCCAATGTCAATAAGGGCCAAACAGATCACATCAATAAGGTGAAGTGAGTTGGTTTGGGCACTCTGGCAAAAAAAAAAGGGTTCTAATATCAACCTGTGCAGTCCTTTCTCAAGCCAAGCCAGCATATTGTTGGTATCCTAGAATGCAGACCCACTATGATTAGGTGCAGATTATTACTGAAAGTCACAAAATTTTAAATATTGGTTCAAATGAAAAGAAAAGTTCTCTTGAGAGCTCTAGAGTCTAAATAACACCAATTTCTAGCTTCTATTTTATGTTGTGACAAGTTTAGAAGTCTTTACTTTCCGCTCCAACACTCTCCAGAGTTCTAATACATGAATCCAGCTTCTGACTGGGTATATCCAGAAGTACTCTTGGGCCTAACTCTTGAGCTCAGATCTATTTCTAAGAATGCTACTTGCTTCTCCTGATGTCTTTATCTACTGAATGGTACACCTTTCACTGTGGGTTCCACCTTCTCTCTCCCTTCCTCTCAGTCATCCCCATACAATCAACCACCCAGCCTCAGAGTCTCCTCCATTCCTCATCCTTACCCCTTCAGCTCTTCCAGTCCAGACAATTAGCAACTCACTTCAAGGATACCATGGCCTTCTCACAGTTTTCCCCAGTTCAACATCATCAGCTCCAACACACTCCAACATATAACAAAGCTGATATTGTTTCGACACTGCCAAATGTCTTGCTTGCTGGCTCTCATATCCTATCGGATAAAACCTAGCTCCTTAGCACAGCAAATGGCCCTCAGATTCTGGCCTCTGGTGCTCAGCCAGCCTCATCTCCACTCTTCCAGCCACATATTATAGCCTTGCAGAACTATTTGTCTGTCAGGGAGCATGTCATAATCTTTTTGTGCCTCTATTTTTCACACTTTTCCTCTCTTTTGCCTGAAATACTCTTCTCATTAATCTGTTTGTCTATCGAGTCAATCTCTACTCATCCTTTAAGACTCAGCTCAAGCCATTCCTGTCTTCCCCAAGAAGATTTAGATACTCCTTTAATTCCAACTGTACTCAAGCAAACATAGACTATCCATTAAAGATAGGAAAAAAATACATATCGTTCATCTTTATATCACAGCATCTAGTACACCATCCGGCACACTGTGTTGGCTTCATAAATATTTGTTAAATAAAGGCAGAGTGAGCTATGGGTTTTCAGAAGAAAAAATGCATAGTTAGGGAAGAGAAAGAAAGGACTGAAGGATTTGGATTTGGATGACCTCTGACCTGGACTACAGCCAGCCTTCTATCTAGTCTACCAGTTAATCAACTCTGCTTCGCCCTTACTCAACTTTCTAATGGCTTTCTGGGAAACTCAGAATGAGTCCAAACTCATCACTATCAAAAGGCAATGCCTACCTTGCCAGTCTTGTTTCCTACCGCTCTCCCCTTCTTACCTGGGCCTGTTACCATTCCTAGAATGTATTCGTTTGTTATTTCTTCTGCTGAGAGTGCTCTTCCCCCTTTTGCTTTCTTGTCATTCAGGTACAAGGTGAAATGTTTTCTGCTCAGAGAGGTTTACCCAGATCATCTTTTTTTAAAAATTTTTATTGTTATGTTAATCACCATACCCAGATCATCTTTTAATCTGGCTGCTACCCACCACCACCACCGCTGCCGTGACTCCTGCCCCATCATGCTTTTCCTATTACCCTATATTCTTTACTTTATAGCTCTTAACAGTACTGAGAATTATTTTAAACTATTTTTAGTTTCCATCACCAGAATCTAATGCCCATTCTGTGCCCAACATCTTTTATTTATTTATTTGGAATACTATCTACATTTTATGATTTATCTCATCTGTTCCCAAGAAGTAGTAGAAAATAATTCCATCAACTTTTTGACCTATGTGATTTTGCTCCACTTAAAACAAACAAAAGAACTTTGAGTATAATGAATATATGTAATGTATAAATACAGACTATGTAGGTATAAGACTTCATCTAAGCACCTTAATCAAACCAAAGGATGAAATTGTTATCAGATCGAGATATTCTCATAATCATGGCTTTCCCCACAACCAAAATCTGTAATCTCTTTAGGCAGGAGCTATTTTGCTAGGCTATAATTTTTACATCATTCTCAACCGAACATCTCTGCATGGAGAAATTGTATGACTTGTCTTTTAAGAAAAGAAAATTACTGAAAATTAAGCTTTCAAAAATACTGTGAGTTTGACTCCAAAATAACTGTTAATGTCCAAGCATGTAAACAGAAACAATTAACAATTACCATTTCACAGCTCTCAAAATGTTTATAAACATAAAACCTATTTCTTTCTAAAAATATGAGTATTAGGACTTTTATCATTTTAATAATGGTTTGAAATACCTTTAAGAAAATCACTTGAAAAATAATTTTAGAGAATCACATCATCATATATTAAAGTAAGATTATTTTAGTGAATTGTTCTTTTGATAACCTTGAAGCTAAAGTTCTGAATACAGTGCCCTTGTTAAGTATGAATATTTAAAATTTATACGCTTGTGTGATCTGGAAAAATAAGATCAAAATATTTTAAAATCAGATCACTTCATTTTCATAGTTGAGGAGTTCAAGACAACAAAGTATTTATTTTGTGCCAAGAACTCTACGCTTCTTTTATAATTCATATTTTAGGCAATATGATTTTCATCAATGTAAGAGAATTTGAATGACTACATATCTACTGTGGTTCCCTTCTGAGCAAAGCTACTTTGAGAATCTCTGAATCCCTTTGATTTCTGCATTTTCTTTGAATTGCCCTGCTAATTAGATGACCTGAAAAAAAATATAAATATATGTATAAATAAAATTTCCGATCTGTAAAGCTATATATTTAAATTCTAAATGCAAATTATCATTGAATCATTTGGTTGACTCTATTAGCAGGTAATAATGTATGATGATGATGAAGGTAAGAACAAATGACAAAAATCTCCTCCTTTGCTAGAATTCTTGGGAGTGCTGCTTATGTCCCAGGTGCTAATATGCTTCACTTCATTATAAACTGTATGGAGTAGCTACTATTAATGCTTTTGTTGTGCAGATCCAGACACTGAGGCATAAAGAGATGAAACAGTTGCCCTAGGTCTCATGACCTGAAAGCTGTGGGGTGTAAACCCACGCATCTGACTCTAGAACCTGGCTAATAAACACTACATTTATAAGAGTTAGTATATGGGACTCTTTTTAAAACAGAACTTGCCCAGGGTGAGCTCTAAATGTTAGCAGTTATTATATTATTTCTATGCTTAATTATCCATTTCACCTCCAGAGATATATCCTGTTGATAGTATTCTTCTTATGTATAAATATAGCAAAAAATTTTATTTTACTGAGGACTCTCTAATTTGTCTCTAAGAATCATAACAAGAATCTAAAAATTACAACATTTTAATGTAATAATAGGTAACTTTTTTTGAGTTTTGAGATAGGTAGAAACAAGTATTTTTCTCAATTTCTATATAAAACCTAGAGTTAGAAAGAAGTGGACTTGCTCATGGTTCCACTCTTTTTTTTTTTTTAAGATTTATTTATTTATTTGTTTATTTATTTGAGACAGAGAGAATGAGAGAGAGAGAGCACATGAGAGGGGGTAGGGTCAGAGGGAAAAGCAGACTCTCTGCCGAGCAGGGAGCCTGATGTGGGACTCGATCCAGGGACTCCTGGATCATGACCTGAGCCGGGTGCCACTCTTAATAAAATCTCTCTTTCCTATAAGACATTCATTCCATGTGGTGTAGGAATAGCCAACTTCTTGACCAGAACCAGTTCCTACAACCTCTCCCCCCAGGTGGATGGGGCACTCTGAAAGGTCATGTGAGGTCAAATAAGTACCCATCCAGCCCTAGGCTGTTATAATGGTTCCAGGATGTTGTTTTAGCCAATTAGAGGCATTCTGAGGATATTTTGCCAGGCAGGGCTATTGGTCAACATCTCTCTTTTTAATAGGATTTTTGTTTTTAAAGATTTTATTTATTTGACAGAGATAGACAGAGCGAGAGAGGGAACACAAGCAGGGGGAGTGGGAGAGGGAGAAGCAGGCTTCCCGCAGAGCAGGGTGCCCAATGCAGGGCTCAATCCCAGGACCCTGGGATCATGACCTAAGCTGAAGGCAGACGCTTAACCGACTGAGCCACCCAGCGCCCAACCAGGGGCCATCTTAAGCAACACATGGAACAAGCCAATCTGAAGGACAAGGGCAAAGACATAACTCTGATGACAGTGCTTTTCATCCGGCCCTGAATGACCCCAGGAAAACCCTCTATAACTCAGAAATCTGATCAAGTAAATTACTACTCCCTTTAAGAAATATGACTGAACTAGTTGAAATTGGGGTTCTGTCACACTTGCTACTTTCTACCACCAAAGATCCTTGGGATTTTCCTTCATGGTTGTTGTGTTTTTAAAAAACACTAAGTACCAAATTCCTCTATTACTTAAATACCAACTTGATTTATCAAGAGGAATTCTGGTGTAGGAAACGAGTAAGCATATAATCTACATTAGTTAAAATATTGTTTTTGAATATTAAAAATATCTCAAGACAGCTTATTTTTATTTTAAAAACCCCTCAAAATCTAAGAAACTTTGATTATGGCTTACCATAAAATAAAACATAAAGAAAAATACTTGATAGGTCTTGAGGAGTTGAATCTATTTCCATACTTTTGAAAACATTCTTGAATTCACCATTCCCTGACAACAAAACTTCTAGGAAGAGGATCAATGTGCCCCAGTAATCTGAATAAAACATTCAAGTGCCATGAAAATTAACATCTAAGCCCTGAATTCAGGGTGCGCCTAATGAAAATCAGGCAGAGAAGCTAATGGGAAATTTAACATAGGCCAAATGTCATTATTGTTGTAAGAAATATACTGTAATTAAAACGTTTCTGAATCTTGGCCAATGACCTACAGTAATAATGCTTTGTTGACCTTATTATAAAAATAATTTTTCATTACTAATTCAGTAAAAGAGTCCCTTTTCCAGTCTTGAAGCATAAATAAAAAAGTAAAAATCAGCACCTGATACTTAACTGAAGCATAATACAAAAACACTGACTTGTCAAGTAGGAAACTTATTCCAAAGCCACAGTGAACAAGGAGTAGAAGAAAATAAAAACAGAGATATTTTATAGAAGAAAGAATAAAAGCAGTTGTAGCTGATTCTGGCAAAAGATAAGGGAGATAAGGTAAAAACACGAGACTTCATTTATTCTGTGGTACCCACATTCTAAAAGTACTGGGGCTATGGTCTGTACATTAGAAGGCAGATTGATTACATTTAATCTGGACAGAAAGAACATTTCTTTCAGATTATTATGGTATTTTAAACTTACTTAGAACACTACTCTCTAGAATAATAGTTGAGTATTATAAGACAATGTACTGTCTCCTGAAGGTCCCTGTAATGGGATTTTACCTGTAAGCTCAGTCTGCCATTTCTCTTCTCCTCCAGCTAGTTATCCATAGGAATGTGCATTTGAGGAGATTTCAGAGTGTGTTGTTCTCTGGAAAAATGCACATATTCTCTTTATTTAGCAATATAGAGGCAGGAGACAGGCACAATAACAGACAAATAGAAATGATTAAGGCCAACTTTACATGTAGAACACCATGTATTTTGTGCATCTTGTGAAGCAAAAGAAAAAAAGTCACATCATTTTGAAATTTGGGGGGAGGGCATTATAGCAGGATCTCCATAAAGTCCCTTTTGAAATTCAAATGCGTTACCCAAGGAAAATGACACACTAAGCCTTCAATAATCATTTTCATAATAACACAGATTAGATTCTCTAAGGAAAACTGGGTCCAGTGAAAATGGAGCCCAGAACAGGTACATTTTGAAGAGGAATTAAGAAGGAGGGAGGGGGGCAGAATCCAGGGCAAGTGCCAACAACTCAAATGCCTTTAGGTCTGGGAAATAACATAAATGTGCTGACTTAATGCATGAACATAACAGAAAGTGGTGAGTTGATGTCAAAGTTGGGGGGCTTATATCCCAGCCAAAGATATCAGGCTTAATTTTTAAAAAGCAAAATTGCTTTGCTAGGCAAGTACAGTGGCCCCCATTTTATGACCACTGCTTAGATCAATATTCTAAATTGTGCTGCACAAAACAGCTAATACCCCTGGACATAGTTCTT
The DNA here is from genome assembly GCF_037043125.1 of Eumetopias jubatus. Classification (NCBI taxonomy): domain Eukaryota; kingdom Metazoa; phylum Chordata; class Mammalia; order Carnivora; family Otariidae; genus Eumetopias; species Eumetopias jubatus. Next base: position 85,428,184 of record NW_028274809.1, on the reverse strand, counting down.
AGGTGTCAAATCAAATCAAATCAAAACAAAACAAACATACAAACAAACCAAAAGAGAGCTTTATTGGGAAAAACATTTGGAAAACCTGAAGTATACCAGATTATCTTCTAGGTGGCCCTCTAGATTCACTCTCTACCTGTCTTGACCCTGCTCTGTGCCCCAGCAAGTTGAACCAAAGGGGCTGCATTAAAGGTCTCCCTTGTCCTCTGGTCCTGGCTGGTTTCAGCCAACTGGAGAAACAGACAGGAGACTTTGAGGTATTTATTCTTCTCTGGTAGGTTGCAATCAGCTGGATTTTTAAGGGCATAGATTGTTGATCCTCTTCAGGTTCTAGTAATTACTCCTTCCATTTGCCCTTTCAGGCCCAGGGATGATAGCATTGTTACTAGATCCAGAATACTGCACTACACCTCAATACCTTCCTTAAACCCTGCCTGTGCCTTTATAAAAAGTCCTCCTCTTAAAGTTTCTTCAAGCTACAAGTTTGAGTGTGCCATATGTTTCTTGCCAGGGCCGTGACTGATATACTGGGTAAAAAAAATAAAACTAGTTTCTTTTTTGCAAGACTGCTCAGAGTCTTTAAAATGGTGATGTGTACTGTGAATATTGAAGAGTGTTCCAGAAAGGAGACATGTTGCAGTGGGTAGGGATTGATAGGTCCCAAGAAGCAGAGGTAAGCAAAGCTGAAAAGATGATGGTGATGAGAATGGGGAACAGAAAAGACAAACTTTCTCAAGTTTAAAGTTCAGGGAGGTCAAGTTCTGAGAAGGGCACTGAGTAATGCTAATTTTGAAGCTGAAACTATTTTCTGTCTGCTGTGATTCTTGTAAACTCCTTTCAAGGATCTTTTTCTTTCACTCATTCTTTATTCTTTGTCCTTATATGCTCTCTCTTTCTTTTTTGTGAGAATTTCATTCAGGATCTTTAAACTAATAAAGCTAGGGGAAGTGTTTGGTACTTCCTTTCTGCTTTTTACTGTACTTTCTGGATCATATATTAGGATATCATATTGCCCAATAAAACTTTCACATAAAAACTTTGTTTCAACTAGTGAAACAAACCTAAAAACAGAACTAGAAACACTGAGAATAATAATTTAAAAAATACACCTAAATCTCTTTTCTACAAATCTTTAAAGCAATGTCAATAACAAAATATTAAATTTAGACAATTTCAAAATGGTGCTGAAATGTAATTGAGAATTCTGAATCTATCTATCCTTTTCCAAAAGTATAGTTTACCTAAGATGCGATCACACATGTACACACACACACACACACCTGTTAAGATTATTATGCAAAATAATTTCCAATTGACGTAAGCCTCCTTCTCTATGTCTGAAAAGTATCTCAAACTCAACATATCTGAATCCAATTTTTGATCTTTCCCTCCAAATCTGTTTCTACCATAGTTCCCTATCCTTCAGTTTAGGGGAGGCCTAACTTGCTCAAGCCAGACATCTTGGCGTCATTCTCTTTTTCTCATACCCCACAACCAATTCATCAGTAAATTTGGTCTGTTCTGCCTTCAAAATTATACTCTGAATTTGGCCACTTTCACCTACTACAATGCTACCGCCTTGGCCAGATGCTTTCACATTCATCATTTTACTTAACTCTTACAGTCTAACAAAGAAGGTTTTTTTAATCCTCATTCTACATAAGAGGAAACGGAGGTTACAGAGAGATACTATAACTTGCCCAACGGCACACTTGGGTAATAGAAGGACTGGGGTTTGAAAGTAGGCCTGGCCCATTCCCAAGCTTTTGCTCTTTGTAATATGCCAGGATAAAAGGCTTTAAAAACTGACTCTTAAAAATTAATATGCAATGGTTTGTTTCGAAGAAATCATCGCCCCTCTTCTGATTTAGCAGAGTCAAAGGTTTAACTGGTTTGTTCCTCATAAACCTATAAGGTGTGTGTGTGTGTGTGTGTGTGTGTGTGTGTGTGTGTGTTGTGTTCTGTGTGTGTGTGTGTGTGTGTGCATGCACATGCGGACACACACATGCATACAATATTTAAAAAGGAAAACAAATTTGATGGGTTTTTTTTTTTTGCAAACTTAGGGACATCATATTACAAAAAATCCAATTAAAAGTTGTTCAGAGGTGACTAGTTGGGAAAGGCTTATTTACCCCATCACATTCTAAACATCCAGCAGCCAGGCAGAGAGGCAGCTGGGTGCAAGGAAGCATTAGGGATCCGAGTCTAGGCTACCGCCAGGGAAGAAGGTGGCAGCTGGGATTGGGGAGGGTTTCAGGATCCAACATTTAAAATGATCCAAACAGGAAAATGCCAGCTGGAAGAAGGGGGTGCTAGGCATCCAGTAACCTTCTGGTAAAACCAATTTTCTGTCTGGTATAACAGAAAGCACATGCCACACGTTAAGTATCCTGGGTTTCAAGAGAAAAAAAAAAGTGCATTTTCCCAACAATTATCTTGTTCATGCTGTGAGTGCCGTGCCCATGGGAATGCACTAGGGAGGATGACCTGTTATTAAGGCGGCGCATTTTGGCCTATGTCAACACCAAGATGGTTCTTCTGGGTACCAGAATAATATGCCAAAGAGACCTTTAAACATTTTATATGTTCCCTAATTTAAACTGGGAATATGATGGTCCCTTAAGGTGATTCTCTTTTTAAAGGGTATATCATTAAAAAGGTTATATGGGTTGATTCCATTAAACACACACACACGCACACATGCAGAATGAGATATACATTTCAAGCACATATGACAGGCATCTAAAGACTGCGGGTTTAAACCCTCAGTTTATCAGCTCTAGAGGCCTAATTTTGCAATCAGTTAAACCTACAGTACATTTTCATCAAGTGCTGCAAATCAGCAAAATATTAAATGAATCTTGAAAAAAATGATTATGAATCCACAGTTCTGTTTGACTGTATAATTCTATTTAAGATTAAAATTACTATCATAAAAAGGCCACTTTCTGAATGTAATTCCACAAAAACATCATCACAAAAGCTTTTACTGCTATTTATGTCAGAATGTATTTTAAACAGTTCTAATCATTTACCTTTGTGGACACTTAATTAAAATTACAAAACCAATTTTAATCTGTAGTCCAATTAATATGCAAATATATGCAAATGTGGTAAATCAAGGTGGTGATTAAGTTAAGGACACTCTATTTCATGTCTGCTTTAAGTGTGAAAACAAACAATCTTTTTTGTAATTGTACTGATGGATTGTGATGTTTATAGGGTTAGTATGGGGTACAAATGTTTATGCATCAACATTATGCCAAAACAAAGATTTTATACTCTGGAGTGATTTAGCATCCAGCATACATTCAGATGCAACAAAGTCATTTTGCAGTCATCTTGTGAATTAGAATAAGGTCAAAGCAAAGTTAAATTTCTATGTCATCCATTTGTATGGCTATTTAAAATTCAACAATCACTTTCTGATGTGTTAGGTAAGAGCCAAGAAGTCTCAAGAATGGCATATTATCGCCCTTTATCATTTAGTGTTCCTAATATACTGGTTTATCTTTGATACTATTACAGCAATCGTTCTCTCATTAAGGTACAAAGATATTCAGCCTTTTTAACCCCTGTTTTTCACAAGTTTTAAATATGGCAAGTACAGCTAAGATCCAAGTGACCATCTTAGTTTAACTACAGAGATGCATGACACATCCTTATAGCCAATTCTTCCCTCTTTCTCTTCTCAGGTTATTGTCTAGATAGCACTCATGACACTTAAGTTTTCCGAAGAACTGGCTCCAGGAGCATCGCTTTAAAAGAGGCAAATGCTTAACTTCGATGGGACTTAGTTTCTTAAATTTGTGGTCAACCTATTGGGAATTTTTTGCATTGAAAAGGTATCTTGCACCTTCCTTCTAAATATTATCTCCCTCATTCTCAAACCTATCTCTGTTTTCTGAAGTGGGTAGCTTGCAAAGATGAAGAACAGAGTCATTTTTTGAACAAGGAGTCGTGTGACCTGAAATCACAGTTACATTATGTCATATCTTGGAAAACAAAAATAATCTCAAAGCTCTGTTCTTGATGAAATATCTGTGAACTATCACAAGGTACATTTATGTTTGAGAAACATTAAGAATAACAGGTTTAGGGCACCTGGCTGGCCCGGTCAGTAGAGTGCGTGACCCTTGTTCCCAGGGCTGTGAGTTCGAGTCCCACACTGGGCATAGAGCTTACTTAAAAAAAAAAAAAGAATATGTTTGATATACTATTTTTATGCAAATGTGAACGATTTCCTTTTCTGAAGCCTGAAAAGCTGGAATTGTTCCCATATAAATTGTGAAGTGATTATAAAAATTGAGTATAGTACCTTTTTGTTCCAAATATTTCATGCTTCTGAAATATTTCTGTCAACATGAAACATTTATTAACAAATAAGAACTTGAGCCATGCAGCATTAACCATCAGCACTTTGCACACACTTCCTACTGGACATCTATTTTTCACATCGCATTATTTAAAATCATCTTTTCCATTGATAACTGAAGATGTCTTCACGTACATTTCCCCCATTTCACTTAGAAAAATGAGGAACGTGGATTTCAAATTGCAGTCCTCCCATCATTTTTAACACTCGATACACATTTAAAAGTATTATTGCTCTGTAAAGGCAGATAATTTAATAAAAAGCAATACACTTTATAGTTATGTTTACTGAAGTAGGTAATGTGCCCATAACATGCTTCTGGAAACTTATTTCTCTCTCTCTCAATCTGATCTAATTTTATATCCATATTTTGAAATCCTCAAAAATATCTAACTTTCCAAGAACAAAGATCCAAATAAATGTTGAATGTAATTGCTGTATATATTTTCCTTTAACTGTTCCACTGTTACTATCATTACTTTGCATTGTACATATTCTTACAAATCATTCTTCTAAAATATTTTAAAATGAAACTGTATACAACAAACCATTAAGTTCATCTCTCTCTCTGAGTAGGTGTTTAGGGACTGTAATTTTCTAAATGTATCTAGTACCAACATATTCAATTATGAAACAGTCTTCATGTGATGATGCACCTAAGACAGCAGTTTACATTTATATTAACAAACTCTATCTTCATTATAGTGCAAGGACAAAGCAGGATTCCCTTCCCCAATTTAGATCCTACAGTGAAACACATAACGCAATACAACATAAAATGAAATAAAAGGAGGAACATAAAATGCGGTGCATTAAATATTAGAAAAAATAGCAAGCACAAAACTGCAGAAGTGGCAGCTGAGAGTGCAGCGTTAAGACAATGGACCATCTCAGTGACAGCAAACTCAGTCACAATGGTTTGGAAGTAGATGATCAGGGTATTGAAGTCGGTCTTTTTTTTTTTTTCTTCTATTAAATGTTTAATAGGCTTCTCTTAAAAATTCTTTACTTCTTAAAATTAAGGATTTTCCAGCATTATGAAATTTCACTCACATATTAGTCTGGAAATTATGTCAACCAATATAGTGGAAAGCCTCAGCCAAACAGAATCTCCTCTGGTCCAGCTCTCCTAGGAATATGTCACGAAATTGTATTAGTGGGTAAATAGTACCCTGACATGACACTAGAAAACAAAGCATTAATGAATAGGAACACAGATCAAAATATCATCTAATTAAGAGGTAGTCATGATGGGATGTCCTGCTGGCTTTAAATGAGAAGAGAGGGCTGTTATTTACAGGACTTTGTGAAAGTCCTTAGCTTAAAGCTCTCTGGTTTGATCTAATGGCAGGTATGGGAAAACAGATAAAAAAATCTACAATTAAAAAAACTTTTTTTAAAAGGACATAAAATTTGCTGCATTAAAAAGAAACTTACTTAAATAAAATACTTGTTTCTCATTCTTTTGAATAAAAACCTGGGAATATTTATTCTGCCACTTGAAGGAATATCAATGTTGGGAGAAAAACATATATATATATATATATATTCTTAATAAATTGCTAATTTTTAAAAAAGAAACTTGTTTTGTTTATTATGTGTATTATGCAATTAATTATTTAAAATTAATCCACATCATGCTAACATTTATAGGATTTTATATTTCACCACTACTAACCTTTTTTAGATTGGGCACATATTTTCAGAAAAGGTTAAAGTTTATAGAAATGGATTCTCTCTTTCCTTTTCATGTAGTTTACAGATAATTCTGCCTAAATAAACTGATTTGACCTTGGGAATGTCTCACATTCCATGGAGTAGCCCTTTTGAATAATCTCCAAAACCTACACATCTGAGATGATTTTGGACCTCCTCCCAGAAAAAGCCTTCATCCTAATGGCCACCTAGTTCTGGGAGGTTGAATGTTGGCTATGCCAGATTTAGTACTCTGTCCTCCTGCCTAGGACAGTGGAAAGTTAATAAAATGAATAATACAAGATAATATGGCATCATTCTCTGGACACACTTTCTCCTAATCAAACAAATCTTTTCAAGACATATCATAAGTCTGAAAAATGAATCCTAGAACTTCACAAAAAAAAGTGGGGGGAAGAGGGTGGGGGGACATGGCGAGAATCTAGGCCTCCCTCTTGTAGGCCAGGGCACAGCCAACTCTGAAAACAAAGGCCAGAAAAAGCCTTTGCATCTGTTTGCCATTCTAAACCCAGCCCTAAAGTAAATCATCTCAGGGATTCTACTAAATCTACAATTTTCTACAACCTTTTTAGTCTGTTTATTTCTTTGCTCACATGAAATGCCACACATCCAAAAACTCTGGATCAGAGAACAAACAACGCCAATCCAAGTTCAAGCTGTGGATGAACAAGAATGAGACTTAGTATTTACTTTGCTGTGTGCTTGATCAGTTTTATGTAGAAGAAAACTGAGGATCTGATGTCCAGAACAAAGAAGAGAAAGGGGTGTATTTCACATTTTCCCTATCACCTGCTGCTCTAACCCTTTGGTCTCACTGTAGCACACCCCCACATAAATGGATATAAGTATGGTGTAGAGGTGTGCAACTGTGTAAAAGTAATCTTACTTTCTCACCAACATAACTCAAAAGAGAGCACACATCTTTTTGGTTATTTATATTACCTTAAAAAGGCACAGAATTTTAAAACTGAATGTGATCACTTACCATCTTCTCATTTACAGAGACTTGGAGTTTAAGTGACTTGACTTATCCAAGGTCACTCAACTTTTTGATAGGAGTTGCCAGGCAGAACACAGTTCTGCACCAGGCAAGGCGGTTCCAAGCAAGGCTGTTAAGAACAAGCAGGACCTATTATTTCATTCCCCCAAGAAGGTGGCCTGTCCTCAAAACCTGTTAGTAAGCCACGACATGGGGTCCAACATCAAAGACATTGGGGCCTAAAGTCCAAATATCAGGTCTCTCTCACCGGACAGTCATTAGCACACACATAACAGGTGTAGGGCCTCTCTGGCTTAACAACAAGGTTTTTCTGCCCAGAAAACAAAACAAAACAAAAACAAAAACAAAAACAAAAACAAAAACAAAACACAAAAAAATCCACTTTTTTAGAGTTTAGAAGACTCACAGACAAGAGTCTTAAATTTAGTGAGCAAAGATTTCACTTTTGTTAGTCCAACAAATACTACCTTTGGTGGCTAATAAAAACAATTATTGATTAAGCACTTAGAACTGTGCATTATGTCCTCTTGCCTTCTGGGGGAGTGGAGGGAATGCCAAAATCTTGACTTTTCTAAGGAGCTTAAAAATTAGTTGCAACATCCTGACACAGACACACAGGATTTTATAACATTACAAGTTTTGCTCTGTGGCCACATTTCTCCACCTTTGCCTAGACTCAAATAACTAGCCATTAAAACTGATTTCCCTTGGTGAGATCCTCCAAGAGGGATAACCTTTATTAACGTCAAACAACACTGTATGCATAAATTATCTGATCTCTTTAAGCTAATTGGAAATTGCAACTTGAAAACAACATATAGTCAATCCAAATGGACAGCTATGTATAGTGACCCAACATACTTCTAACGCACTATAAAAAATGGAGAATTTTGGACTCTAACCTTTAAGAATGAAGAAAAGAATTATCTCTATAAATGGAATTCCCTGGTAATTATAACTAAAATGCCGATTAACATAGATTTGGCAAGCAATCTCTTCTACTCTGCTGTGATAGAAGGGTGATGTACGGGAAGCATATTCCAGCCCAGTTCCAAGGGAGCCATTCTAAATAGTATGTCCTTCTGAATAAATGGTTTCAGTGCTCAATTATAGATGGATGGTGGTTTTTAAAACTCTGTTTACAAGGGCCCAAGGAATTCTGCGCAGCCCTTTGTGGGTTCACAGAAAGGTATGAAGGTAGAAACAGGCAGGAGAAAGCAACTGGGTAGGCTTGCTGTTCCTACTCCAATGAAATCAGCTTAACTCCTGAGAGCATTATGTTTGAACAAATGTTTGCCTTGCTAAGGAAAGATGCAAAAGCTACTGCCTCAGTTGAATGGAAGATTAAAATTAACACACAGGAGAGGACTGCTAAACAATTATTGTACCTTAAATCATATCCCCTAACCCTCAGCCTTGAAGATGTAGCCCTGCAGAAATAGAAAGAATAAGCAGAACTTGGGACCAAAATTCCACGCCTCCATTCTGATGGGTTAAGTACCCATTTATTAAATACTTGGAATGTGTAAGGCACTGTGCCCTAGGTGTGGAGAGGGATATCATCCCCAGCTATTAAGGAGGAGACCGAAGCTCTGTACTGGCTGAGACTTTGTCCAGTTACATGTGTCATTAATGGTAGAGCTGGGAATAATAACCAGGTCCTAGCCACATAATTCAAGAACCCCTTTTGACTATACCAATGGACAATAAGAGAACCTGCTCCTCTTTGACTTGCTGGAAAACCAAATGATCATGAAAGAACTATGAGCCTGAGGGAATAATAGTAGTCTCTTCTTTAAATGTTAAATATAAACAATAAACAATAAAAATATTGAACATGTTTAAATACTGGCATAATTGATTATAAAGGTTTAGGAGCAGGACTGGGAAGGAGGGGCCCTCTACCTTTAATTTTATCTAGAGAGATAAATTACAAAATCAATTTTACATAATAATGTACAGAACTATTTGCTTGAAGAGTAAGGGAAAATCAAAAGCCAAAAATCATATGAACCTGTGACTGATTTTATTAAATCTACATTCCGACCTCTATTTGTTCTAGCAATGCAAACCGAAGAACATAGAGCACTTTCCAATCTCGTTTTAAAAATCATTTTTTTTCCAAAACTGAGAAATACTTTAGCTTTATTACTGCTTGGGATGATGATGATTAAAGATAAACAATAACTTCTGGAATTCATGTATTTTTTTTTAAATCTTACATAACTGTGACAGAACCAAACTTCTAATTAGAAATATAAAATGACAGAATCTTTAAACTTAAGGGGACTTGAGATATAATCTAGTTCAACAATTTCGTTTTAAAGATGGAGACACTGAGGTCGTGAAAGGTGAAATGACGGGCCTGACCACACACACAGCTAGTTAGTAACAGGGCTGCAACTCCAACCACTAGCCCAGAGTTCTTTTCACTACAGCAAGCACTTTAAATCATATCCAGAGAGTAGAAGTAATGCTCTCCAAAAATGTGTCAGGGGCTATAGATGGGCCCAGAACCAGCCATCATAAACCATGATCATTACCTCAATAAAAGGGAAGTTTAACTCTCTCTGACATGACCAAATTATCCAATCACTTCTGCCTTTTATTCAGACCATTTATTCAGAAGGACATACTATGTGTATACTATGTGTATATCTGCACACGTTTCCTCCTTGAAGTACAGATATTTTTGAAATATGCTATGTTGTAAAGAGTAAAAAGCTCAAGTTTTGCCAACATTTGTGGTTGAAAAGTGCAATTAACTTTTGAGGAGATAAGCAATATGGAAAAGACACTGAATTTACCCTATTGATTATAATTGATAATTACAATTTAAAGCTTTCTCATTGATTCTACCTTATCCTTCCAAGCATGAAGAATTCTACATGAAACTTTTGAAAAATAATACAATTTACACAAAGCTAAATCAGCAGCCAGAGATGTTGGATATACTGGCAGTCTGAACATGTGTACATATTAGGAGAAATGCAGAGGAATAGGAAAAGGGAATGCTACATAGTTAACCTAAAAGTTGTACTGTGCATTCACATGTTAAAAGTGTGGCTTTCACTGATTATACTGAATAATATACTTCTACTTCAAAGCCATTCTACCTTAATCAAGCATGGGGATAACCACAATTCAGTGTTTCTTGTGAAGGTCTCAAGTACTGGCTCCTTATGTGTGTTTTGATCTTGGAAGGCACTCTCAGAAGTTTTATTTAATGACTGCTTCTTCAATAAGGATGGCTGTAGTGAAGAGAAGAGAAACATAAAGGAAATCCGAGGTCACTGCCACCTTACAAAGAAGCAGTGTTGGGACCATATAAACTGTCTTTAATGGCCCCCAACTGCAAAGAACGGTGACTAAGAGAGAAAGGTGTTGTTTTCAACTTTCATTTGACCCATTCACACATTTAATTCTACTGCCAAACTGTTGATGTGTTTTATGTTTTTGCAATCAGCGAACAGTGCCATTTTAGATCCAAAGCCCGGACAGTGCTGTTTTCAGGAAGAGCCCTTCTTCTTGACATATGTCGTTAAAGTTTCCACAGGTAGTGCCAATTCCAGGCAGATACAGAATGAAGCTCTCACGGACGGTCATGACGGCCCGGAACGTACAGCAGAGCACTTCTTGGGCCCAAATGCTGGGAAAGCACCCTGTCAAATAGCTGTGGTGTTCAAAGGAACATCCAACACGCATGACCGTCGGGCACTGCACGAATCGCTGTACTGGAAGATGAGCCCCTGGGCTCTGCCTTCTTGAAGTGGAGAGGAGGGATTGCCCCGAGGTGCACAGTCTCCCACTGAAGCCATCTTTAAAAGGGCCACTTAGGATTCAACTTCTACAAGGAATAGGAGCAAGCAAATGCCACTTTTCTGGTCACACTCAGGACATGTGGAATTGATGGCCACAGGACAGTTAGAACATGATCCTTTCAAGCTACTAACATGATCTTTTGTACAGCGTCCGAGTGCAAGCACCTCTTTGTGTCACAGCAACCAGTTTGCTTCCTTAATAGGCAAAACGAGAAGGAAGAATGCAAATTGTTCACATGATTTGGGGACACAGGATAGCTTTCATTTGACACTGACTCTTTGAAAAGTAAGAGAGGGCGCCTGGGTGGCTCAGTTGGTTGGGCGACTGCCTTTGGCTCAGGTCATGATCCTGGAGTCCCAGGATCAAGTCCTACATCAGGCTCCCTGCTCAGCAGGGAGTCTGCTTCTCCCTCTGTCCCTTCCTCCCATGTGCTCTCTCTCATTCTCTCTCTCTCAAATAAATAAATAAAAGCTTTAAAAAAAGAGAGAGAGAGAAACAGAATTAATAAAATTCAAAACAAATCCGAATTCTTCCTTGACATTATGTAAGTGAACAACACTGTCATCATGAGAGATTAATAGTTTGCTAGGAAGACAGAAAGCTTGTTTTCTCCCAAATAGCAAAACTAGGTAATATAAATAACTGATTCAAAGATTCAGAATCCTGAATTTTCATAAAATTGCATTTTCACAACTTAAGACCTTTTGTTCTCTAAATAAAAGTAGTTCAAGCTACCTAGAACTGGTACTTGGTAACGCAAAATAGAAATAGTACAGGTCAAAAAAGGTTTCTGTCCCCGGTACCTGAAATTTCAATTCAACTCCCAAAGTTAGACAATCCCTAAATAAACTTAAAACTGAGCCAAACCAATTTAACCTGTGGTGAAATTTAAAAAGACATCAAAGTATTGAAGGCCAGTAAATACGACCACCCATCCCACTCAGGTGGTACTAAACGTAGCCTCTCGGCATTGAGTCTCCTTTGTGGTCTGTACCTCCAGTTGTCCGTCTGTAAATGTGTTTTCACCTTTCACATTACTCACATGTGCTCATTTATACGTTATTATGATAGTATTTTGTTACTCACTGACCTCGAAATATTCTGTTTAGAAATCAACAGCAACTACTTTTTCAAACGTTTTATTAATAATCTCAAAAATTAATATACGTGTATGTGTATATCTGCACACGTGTGTGTGCATGTGTGTGCAGACATAGCTCAGAGGCAAAGGCAAACAGAACGGCTGTGATCTCACTAGCTGTGTCCTGACTGTCACATTTTCAACTACTTAAAACAGAAATAAGGTCTAAAACATTATTTAAATTTTTACCACCATGGCAAGCAATTTTAACAATTTCCTTTGCAAATTTTTATCTAAAGGGGAAAATATTTTTTTTTGATCTTTTGTAATGGGCCTTATTGTTTTATGTATCTGAAGCGCAATGATTTGCACCACTGTCGGAAAAAAAAAGAACCGAAAAAAAAATTAAGTGAAGGATACCACATAAAAATGCCTTCTGACAAAATTATTTAGATGTTTGTCTAAGAGACTTTCCAGTGCAATTTGGCACTTCTAAATTTTAAAGCTCAGGCTCCATTAGCCCCCAAAAGGAGAGCATGGTATAGCACTCTCAACAGCCCACTGCATTCATTTATTGTTCAGTTCACAGTCTCCGAATACAACACAATCCTCCAACAGAGTCAGCTTTCATAATTCAGCAGTACAAAGTCTGCAAACACATGTAACCTAGATCCATATTTCCCAGTGACAGCATATGATAGCAGAATGTGAAGTATTAATGCTGGTGTCACTACAGTCCTACACTCTACTGCACTTTAAGAGAAAGCAGCTGCTGAGATGAAATGTGTGCCAACTGTCTGAAGACAGAAACATAAGAAACATTCCTTCTGTTACAAAGGGAGAGACACACACAAACAGACTTGCTTTTAGACGCAACAAGCACAAAGTTTCTTACTTTTGCCTTTTACATTTCTCAAAAACACTCACCCATTCTGCATAAGCAGAAAGACATGCAATTAAAAAAAATTCTGACTTCCTTTTCATGGGAGTCACCCCGAAAAGACCAGTATGCATCTACAGGTCAGAGTGTGGAAAAACTGCCTCTCACCATACACACTATATACCCAATGAGTTCACACACCTAGGGACCTATAATCGCTACCTCTGTATCCGAGAACATTGATCAGCTGTGCATTTTCGTAGGAACAACATATGGTCCTCAGGCCTTCCAACGAATACTTACTTCCTTTGGCATCTTTACAAAATTATTATCTTGAAATAATCATGTGAAGTCTTTGTTCTAACGCATTCTCATAGAAACCGGGCTGTCTCTGCCTAAACTAGGAAGCTGGTAGGTTTGTTACTTTCAGTGAACCCTTCACGAGGGGTGAAGTTTACATATCTGAGGATGGCATTTCTCTTTCCTCTCGATAAAAAGATTGGCAATTTGTTGAAGAACCACAGTATCTTGATTTGTTCAGGATATGTTCTTGATGCAACAGTGCAAAATGAACCAAAGTACTGGACTGCTTGCTATCTTTTAAACACTGCTCTACCCTAACAATAAGTGTGTGACATAATCTGAACTGTTTGGTGATAATTCACTTAAAACTAGTACAACCTCACTGACCCCCTTATCAAACAATTTATTGTGCATTTGCAGACTGGACAATGAAACAGAGGAGGTAAAGTATTAACGGTGACACTATTTGGCAAGCTCATAGTGCAGTTCATTCAAAAGGCAATTTTAAAATTGAATGAAGAGGTTTGACTAGGCAATAAAAACAGCCACAATGCCAGTGAACAGTACTTAGAAGGAAAGCCTCTAATTATCCTATTTATAAATCAACAGCAATTTTACTGATGACTTCTTCAAAAAATTTTTTAACTAGATCGTATGCATTTTATTAAACTATAATTTAAAATACTATTGATTGAAAATGATAAAAAACTTAAGAGCAAGAATGAGACAGCATTTCTGAAGAGAAACATTCGTACGATGCTCTGCAACATAATTATAGCACTGCCCTTGGGGAAGGGGATTTTATTTTATAATGAGAATGTTTACACTGTTATGGGGTTCAATCTATCTGGGAGGGAAGGTTAAACTTCTTTCCATTAAAGACAGCCTTATAATGAAAAGCTCTGAAAGGAGAATGGAGTCTAATATAGTAGATGTAATGGCCTATTAAATGATTCACACACAAAAAATGAATCAAATTCATTGTATCTTACCGCTGTTTTATGACAAAATTGTTGAAAAATAAAACTATTGTCAAGATAATTGCATATTACATAGGCTGTATTACTGTAAGCAGGACTCTTATTGGATGACCTAGAGTCTAATTTTTAGGTACATTAACAGGACATTACATTTTAAATACTTTACATTATTGGAATGTTTTAAAAGAATCCCACTTTTACTCTGTTGGCAAAATCAATTTAGACTTAAAGTCATGCTGCAATTGTGTATCATTCTTTTTCAATTAAAATTTTCCATACATCCTTTATGATGTCATTCTTACATTCCTGCAACAGATGCTTGTTTATATACCAATTTACTAAACGGCGGCTGTACTGGTATTACGCTATTGTACATGTAACCTCTCTGTCTAGTTTACACTCCCAGATCTCCTCTCAATAAATGTGTATTTTCAAAATAATTTGCCTCTTTGACAATAATCTCTAATTACCAAACAATCCCCTCTATTGAAAACAACAAAAGCAAAATGTCTCTGTATTTTTAGAGCGTACAATTAAATACACATTTCTGGAAAGAATGACGTTCTTAAAATTTTAAGAAAGGGGTATTTCCATGAATGAGTTCAAACATAATTTTGAAATGTATCTGAGAAGATATAATTCCAAAACCAAATTATTAATCTGCTCTCTGAGAAGCCAGGAAGAAATCTCTCAGACTAGCTGTTTATTATTAACTGGAGCCTGAGCAATATATGACATCATACCCATTTTTAAACAAAGCAATACTATAACGATGTTAATCAAGCCATATGTAAAATCTATCAGCATTGTTATTATGTCTATTCAAGGTTAATAACAGAACTATCAAAGCCTCCTACAGATTAAAATTTAGCTCACTGAACTAAAGAAATCCACCCATTTGGGGAAAAAAAATATATATATATATATATATTGATTTCAGATTTCAGTCTGGGGGTGAACACAGACTGAAAAATTACTTTTTGCATATCATCAGTACTTATTTTGAGTTAAGCGATGCTGTGATTCTGTTAAAGGAAGCTTCATTTTAAAAACATTTATCTCTGAATATATATGTGTGAAATTCTGGCACTGAAACTTTCATAAGGATCTTGAAGGAAAATTGTCATGTTGGATCAAGCATTAAGCAGTATCACCTCTTTTTCAAAAATAATTTTCTGTTACAACTGAAAAATATTTTTGTCCCACATATAAACAAATTACTTCTAATTTTACAGCCTCATATTTATCAGGGGATTGCCTGTCGTTAGCAAATTTTACACCCTCAAGTTACTGAAAGTTACAAAATATTTCGCTTTAAAAGGAAAAATACCTTTAATGCAAAACCTTTAACTGATTACTACTGCCATTTATGTTGAACACTAGGTTAGCCTCTTTCTCTGGTCTAAGTCCAGCATTCTAAAATCTGCATAGGGAAGTATTTGTGAGTTTCTTTTCTTCCCATTTCTTCCCTCCTTCAAAAGGGCATTGGAAGAAAAGTTGTTGAACTTTCTAGAGAGGGTGTCCCAAGGTTCAAGGGGAAGCAAGAAAAGAAAATCAAGGTGAATAAATGACTGTAGTGGACATTTTTCTTTTTTAACTTTCATATTTTACCATCAAGGAACACAATCTAGAAATATAAGTGAGGGAACAAAAATTTCTCCCAACATGCAGTGCTGCTGCAATTGTGTGACTTTAGATTTTTGTAGAAGAGGAAATGTTACTTGATTTGGGCATCAAAATGGTCCAAGGAAGTTCTGAAATAGGCAGTGGCCCAACTGAGTACAGTTGCTGTGGTTGGGATACTAAAATGCCAGGGAAATCAGAGAGGAGTACTGGAGGAAACCCTGAGGGGGAAAACACAGAACAGTTCAGAGGACTCCTGCAATCATGAAGCACTCAGGCTCTACCTCCCTCACCACCTGACGGAAGCACGAGGGGAGTCGGGGGAAAGAGAAGTTGAGAGCTGGGGAGAGCATGGCAGACAGAGAAGAAAGCTACTTATGGCAATCCATGTTTGTCACACATATTCATACTCCCACAAAACAATCTCTCTGCAAGAAGCCTGGGCCACTGTGGCAATATTATCCCAGACTGGGGATTCAGGGGGGCAGAAAAAGCCTGTCACTCTCATTTATGGGTATATTGTTAATGGACCTTAAGGGTTAGTCAAAGATGGATTTCTAAGGCAGAGCAAAAAGCCCCTTCTGCTGCTATTTCTTTATGAAAGGAGACTTACCAAAAGGAAAAAAAAAGAAAAAAAGAAAAAAGAACAAAATAATGGAGCTCAATGTTGGTACGGATATGTTTTTTAAAATGTTAAATAAACACAAATATCGAGGTAATCTGACCCAAGCACAACATTTGACTACCAAGACCCTTATGTCATTTAAAGAAAGATAGCAAATAAAAGTAATTCTACCATTGTCATTGGATAAATCAGTAACTTTTTGCCTTAAGAATCTTACTAAGAAATAAAAGTAGCTGGGTGGGGTATACTATTTTGTCAAGTGAGATGGGAAGATCTGTAATCGTGCTCGTGTCCTACCTCTGCCTCGACAACGTTCTTTTTTTTTTTTTAAGATTTTATTTATTTATTTGAGAGAGAATGAGAGATAGAGAGTACGAGAGGGAAGAGGGTCAGAGGGAGAAGCAGACTCCCCGCTGAGCAGGGAGCCCAATGTGGGACTTGATCCCGGGACTCCAGGATCATGACCTGAGCCGAAGGCAGTCGCTTAACCAACTGAGCCACCCAGGCGCCCTCGACAACGTTCTTGATCACAAGGTGGCAGAAAGTAAAACAGAAGTACAAGAGAGATCGTACACACCCAAACAGTTTAAAAGTAATGATGATTATAGGTATATATACCATAGCCCTCAGAAGTAAGTGTGTATAACTGTTTCACATTACAGATAAAGAAATTAAGGCTCAGATAAACTGACCTGCCCAAGATACCACACAGCAAATAACGCAGAGCTGGGAACTGGGCCCAGGTTTTCTGACTCCCAGTCATGGGCTCTGGAGATTTTACCACCCAGCCTTTAGTTGAAAAAGATTTACATATGAATATTATCTGATATGTATTATCCCTGAGGAGTTATTATTATTTAAAAGAAATTAAGAGGAGGGTTCAACATAGCAATGAAGAAGATTCTGAACTCACCTCTTCCCAGGAACACAACAAATCTACATATGCAAAAATTCCCTCTGGAAAGGACCTGAAGGCTAGTGGAGCAGTGCCTCATAAATAAAGGACAGAAGGGCTACATCCAGACAGGTAGGAGAGGCAGAGATGCGGTCTTGCAAGAAACCCCACCCCAGGAACAGTGACCCACAGCGGGGAAGGATCTCCTAATATGGAAACTATCCTTGAGGAGCAAAGGGTCTGTCCCTGACATCAGGCACCCCAACCCTTGGGACCTAAACTGGAAAGAGAAGACCCCAAAGCATCTGGTCCTGAAAACCAATGGGGCTTACTTCCAGAAGAACCACAGAGCCATAGGGAATGGAAAATCTACTCTTAAAGGGCTTGTGCACAGACTCACTCCACCCAGGACCCAGTGTAAAAGCAACAATTTTGAAAAGCACCGAGACCTTCTTCAAAGGAGACTCATTTGCTAATCTCAGAGTATGTGCTAGAGAGGCAGGGACCTGTTGGGACTCTCTCCAAAGATGAAGGGGCTGACAGCTGCCACTGTTTTGCATCCTCCTTTTGTCTTGTTGGTGCCAGCACTGACAGGCACCCTTTTCACAGGACTCTCAGGCCCGCTAGCTCCAGTGGGAGCACCCCGTTCCTGGGGACCGCAGCTCTGGTTGTTCTGCCACAGCCAACAGGCATTTGCAACCCACACAGAGGATGGCCCTTAGGTGTCTGTGTCTGGTGGCCAGGGGAGATTGCATTTCTGTGCCTCAGGAGTCTGAAATAATCAGAGAGGCATTCCTTGGCAGGCTACCAGCCCCAGGGCACTGCACAAACAGGAGACTGAAACATGACCCAGATCTTCATAAGAAAAAAAGTTTTTTTTT
Organism: Eumetopias jubatus; assembly: GCF_037043125.1. Taxonomy (NCBI): domain Eukaryota; kingdom Metazoa; phylum Chordata; class Mammalia; order Carnivora; family Otariidae; genus Eumetopias; species Eumetopias jubatus. The sequence goes on along the minus strand of NW_028274809.1, from coordinate 85,410,000 downwards.
TTTTTTTTTTTAAATGGTCCTGGAGCTTCAGCCTGAGGGGCAGGCTTCAGGTTTCCCACACATCCAGAGGCTACAGAGGTGATCCAAGGGGACGTGGGCAGGGAGACACCATCACTGAACCTCCCAGAAAGGAGCCTATGCATATGTCTAAATCCATGATTTTTGTAACTGTTGCCCAGGAGATACCTCCCTGGAATTAAATAGGGTCTACAACTATAGACCCTCAAGAGTATATTTGCATACCTTAAAAGCTGCTGGCTAAGGACCTGGCTTACATACCCTGAAACTATGCAACATTTGTGATCCCTCCTTACAGGTCTTGGCATACCCTTAATAACTGGGACCTATCAAGAACAAATCAGGCTACTTACACAATTAGAAAGATCCAAGAAACAATCAAACACTAGGGCAAGGTTGAATGATAAGGTTCATCTCCTACACAACGGACATGCCTTCAAGACTGGGAGAGGTACCTGTTTTGACTAATACAGAGAAAAGAAAAAAACAGAGAGTCAAGCAAAATGAGACAGAGGAAGGTGTTCCAAACAATCAAGACAAAAACCTCAGAAAAATGCCTTAATGGAGATAAGTAATCTATCTGACAAAGAGTTCAAAGTAATGGTCTTAAAGATGCTCACAAACTCATTAAATATACTGAAAACTTCAACAAAGAGAAAACTTAAGAAGGCAAAAAACAGAAGTCACAGAGTTGTAGAATATAATAACTGAACTGAAAAATACATTAGAGGTATTGAACAGTAGACTGGATAAAGTAGAAACACGAATAAGAACCTGGAAGACAGGACAGTGGAAATCAACCAATCAGAGGAGCAAAAAGGAAAGACTTTTAAAAAGTGAAGACAGCTTAAGAGATATTTTGGACAGCATCAAGCAGAATATCATCCACCTTATAGGGATCCCAGAAGGAGAAGAGAGATACGAAAAGAGGCAGAAAACTTATATGAAGAAATAATACCAGAAAACTTTCCAAACTTGGGGAAGGAAAGAGACATCCAGCTCCAGCAAGCACAGAGAGTTCCAAATAAGACAAACTCAAAAGACCCACATCAAGAAACATTCTAATTAAAATGTCAAAATAAAGAGAGAATATTAAAAGCAGCAAGAGAAAAACAACTTGTCACATAAGACTAATAGCTGAATTTTTCAGCAGAGAATTTGTAGGCCAGTAGAAAGTGGCATGATATATTCAAAATACTGAAAAGAAAAAAAAAAAAAACTTGCAACCAAGAATACCCTACCTAATAAGTTTATCATTCAAAGTTAAAGGAGAGTCAAAATATTTTCCAGACAAGCAAGGACTAAAGATCATCACCACTAAACTGGACTTACAAGAAATATTAGAGGGACTTCTTTAAGCTGAAAAGAAAAGGCACTACCTAGTAATAAGAAAATATATGAAAGTAAAAAATCTTATAGCTAAAGGCAAATATATAGTAAAGGTGGTGGATTAACCACTTGTAAAGTTAATATGAAGGTTCAAAGACAAAAGTTGTTAAATTAACTATAATAATTAGTTAAAGGATACACAAAATAAAAAGATATAAACTGTAAAATCAAAAATAGAACATGTAGGGCAAAAGGAGTAAAACTTCAGTTTTTAGAATGCATTCAAACTTAAGATGCATCAACTTAAAATGCATGTGTTTATTATATATTGGATGTTATATGTGAACCACATAGGAACTACAAAGCAAAAATTAAAATAGATACACAAGAGACAATGAGAAGAAGTATAAACATAACCCTAAAGAAAACTGCCAAACCACAAGGAAAGAGAGCAAGAGAAAAAAAAGGAACACAGAGGAACTATAAAACCAGTCAGACAGCAATCAACAAAATGGCAATGAGTACATACATATCAATAATTGCTTTAAATGTAAATGGGCTAAATTCTCCAAACAAAAGACAGAGAGTGATGGAATGGATTAAAAAAAAGAAAAAAGAAAAAAAAAGGCCCATCTATATGTTGCCTACAAGAGAATCACTTCACATATAAGGATACACACAGACTGAAAGTGGAGGGATGGAAAAAAATATTCCATGCAAATGGAAACAAAAAGAAAACTGGTGTAGCTATATTTCTATCAGATAAAACAGACTTTAAAACAAAAAAGAAAAGAAGGGAATTACATAATGATAAAAGGGTCAATCCAACAAGATATAACATTTGTAAATATTTACGCATATAACACAGGATCACCAAAACATATAAATATTAACTGATATAAAAGGAAAAATTGACAGCAATACAGTAATAGTAGGGGACTTTAACATCCCACTTACATCAATGGATAGACCAATACAGAAAATCAATAAGGAAACATCAACCTTAAATGACACAGACCATGTAGACCTAATAGAGATATACAAAATATTCCACTCAGAAGCAACAGAATACATATTTTTCTCTAGTGCATATGGAACCTTCTCCAGGATAGATGATAGATCACAAAACAAGTCTCAATAAATTTAAGAAAACTGAAAGCATATCAAGCATCTCTACCAATCACAATGGTATGAAGCTAGACTAAAAAATAACAGAAACGATTGATGAAAACTAAGAGCTGGGTATTTGAAAAGATAAACAGAATAGAAAAACTTTTGCCAGACTTACCAAAAAATAAAAAGAAAGAAAGAAAGAAAGATAAAATGAGAGAGAAAAAGAAACAGGGCTTAAATAAAATCAGAAATGAAAGAAAATTACAACTAGTACCAGAGAATTACAAAGGATAAAAAGAAACTATTATGAACAATTATCTGCTAACAAATTGGATAAACTAGGAGAAATAAATTCCTAGGAATATCATATAATCTTCCAAGACAAAATCATAAGGAAATAGAAAATCTTAATAGACCAATTGTTAGCAAGAAAATTGAATCAGGATCAAAAACCTCTCAACAAACAGAAGTCTGGGACCAGATGGCTTCACTGGTGAATTTTACCATTCAAGTATGTAATACCTATCCTTCTCAAACTCCTCCAAAAAATTGAAGAGGAGGGAAAGCTTCCAAATTCATTTTACAAGGCCAGCATTACCCTGATACAAAAAAAAAAAAAAAAATTACAGACGAATATGCCTGCTAAACAGAGATGTAAATATCCTCAAGAGAACATGGTAGTCGGAATTCAACAATACATAAAAGGATTATATACCATGATTAAGTGGTATGTATTCTGGGGATGCAAGGATGGTTCAACATTCACAAATCAAGATGGTACACCACATTAGTAAAATGAGGATAAAAATCATATGATCATCTCAATAACGGAGAAAAAGCACTTGACAAAATTCAACATCCATTTATGATAAAAACTCTCAATAAATGGGTATAGAGGAAATGTACTTGTACTTCAATATAATAAAGGCTATACATGACAAACCCACAGCTAACATACTCAATGGAGAAAAGCTGAATACTTTTCCTCTTAGATCAGGAAAAAGACAAGGATGCTCACTGTTGCCACTTTTATTCAACACAGTATTGGAAGCCCTAGCCACAGCAATTAGGCAACATAAAGAAATAAAGGCATCTAATTAGAAAGGAAGAAGTAAAACTGTCACTATTTGCAGATAGCTAATATAATAGAAAACTTTAAAGACTCTGTCAAAAAAACTGTTAGAACTAATAAATAAATTCAGTAAAATTGCATTATATTAATAAATAGACAGAATTTTGTTTCATTTCTCTAACTAACAATGAACTATCAGAAAGAAAAATTAAGAAAAAAATTCCATTTACAATTGCATCAAAGAATAAAATACCTAGGGATAAATTTAACCAAGGAGGTAAAAGGCCTGTACACTGAAAACTATAAGACACTGATTAAAAAAAAAAAAAAAAAAAAAAAAAAAACAAGATACAAATAAATGCAAAGATATGGATTAGAAGAATTAAAACTGTTAAAATGTTCACACAACCCAAAGAAACCTAGAGATTCAATGCAATCCCTCTCAAAACATCAATGGTATTTTTCACAGAACTAAACCAAATAATTTAAAATTTATATGGAACCACAAAAGACCGCAAGCAGCCAAAGCAATCTTAAGGAAGAGCAAAGCTAGAGGGATCATGCTCCCTGATATCAAACTATGCTACAAAGCTATAGTCATCAAAACAGTATTGTACTATCATAAAAACAGACACCTAGATTAAAGAAACAAAACAGAGAGCCCAGAAATAAACCCACACATATATGGTCAATTAATTTATAACAAAGTAGTGAAGAATATACAATGGGGAAAGGACAGTCTCTTCAACAAATGGTGTTGGGCAAACTGGAAAGTCATATACAAAAGAATGAAAGAAGACCACTATCTTACACCATATTCAAAAATTAACTCAAAATAGATTAAAGACTTCAATGTAAGATGTGAAGCCATAAAATCCTAGAAGAAAACATAAGCAATAAGCAACTCGGCATGGATCTTAGCAATGGTTTTTTGATTCCTTTTTCTTTTTCCTTCTGGATTTGACTCCAAAGGCAAGGGAATCAAAGCAAAAATAAACAAATGAAACTACATCAAACTGAAAGCTTCTGCATAGCAAAGGAAACCATAAACAAAATGAAAAGGGAACCTACTAAAAGGAAAAGGATATTTGCCAATCATATATCTGATAAGGAATTAATACCCAAAATATACAAAGAACTCACACAAATCAACAACAATAAAACAATCTGATTAAAAACTTGGCAGAGGGTCTGAACAGACATTTTTCCAAAGACACACAGATGGAAAACAAGCATATGGGAAAGATGTTCAACATCACTAATCACCAGGGAAATGCAAATCAAAACCACAATGAGATATCACCTCACACTTGTTAGAATGACTATCAACAAAAAGACAAGAAATAACAAGTGTTGAAGAGGATGTAGAGAAAAGGGAACCCTCATAGAGAATGTAAACTGGTGAAGCCACAATGGAAAACAGTACAGGGATTTCTCAAAAAAATTAAAATAGAACTTCCATATTATTCAGCTTTCCCATTTCTAGTTATTTATCTGAAAAAATATGAAAACACTAATTCAAAAAGATATATGCATCCCTCTCTTCATTACAGCATTATTAACATAGCTAAGATATGAAAGCAACCTAAGTATCCAGTTTTAGAAAATGGATAATGAAGATGTGGGATGCGCGTACGTGTGCACGCGCGCGCGCGTGCGCGCACACACACACACACACACACACACTTTGGAATACGACTCAGCCATAAAAAGAATAAAATCTTGCCATTTGCAACAACATGGATGGACCTTGAAGGTAAGTGAAAAATGTCAGAGAAAAAATAAATACCATTTCATTTCACTTATAAGTGGAATCTAATCTGGTAACTGGTGGTTACCAGAGGGGAAGGGGGTTGAGGGGTGGGCAAAATGGGTAAAGGGGGTCAATGGTATGGTAATGGACAGTAACTAGACTTATAGTGGTGATCACTTTGCAGCCTATAGAAATTTTTTTTTAAGATTTATTTATTTATTTGACACACAGAGAGAGAGAGACAGAGCGAGAGAGGGAACACAAGCA
>NW_028274809.1:85054448-85099448 GCF_037043125.1 Eumetopias jubatus | reverse complement strand
AAGTGTATTTGGGAAAAAGATAGAGGTTTGGTCTTCCAGAAGACTTCAAGTCACGGTGCATGAATTTGGTCTCTCTCGTGTGTACTTGGACCTTAAAGAAAAGGATGCTCTCGGGAGCAAGGATAAGACGTTTCTGACAGTGGTGATTCATTCATAGGGGCAGGATGGTGCAGTGTTAGATAGGGAGATGGGTTCTGGAGTCTGATCACCTTGGTTCGAATCCATCTTTCACAACCAGCTGTGCAACACAGGCATCTTAACCTCTCTGAGAATCAGGGTCCTTGTTGATAAAAGGGAGGTCATTTGGGGGACCTAACTTGTGGCCCAGGCATAAGGAGTAAAGGAGGCAATGTAGGTAAAGTGGTTAGTACAAGGACTGCACATAGTAAGCACTCAATTAATGTTAGATAATTTTATTCGTTTTTATCAGTACACGTTCAGTAATTCCCCAAGTTGTAAGCAAGATAAAGAGCAGAGTACATGGAAGAAGTAAATCTGAATGGAAAGAAGAGAGATTATAGATGAAAAATTTCTCGGTGCTTTAGTTGCTACAGCATGCACAGGTAGAACACTCCTACAACCTCCTTTGGATGTCTCCTCGGCTCAGGAGCACAGAAGGGGGGACAGTTAGGTGACTTCATGGATCGGCTGTGAATAATCGTGAATGACTATCACAATGACTACAGCTGATACGCCTCTCTCTTTTCCAAAGGAACAAAACACAGAGCAGTGTCCTGAGAGAGAACAAACACTCTCCAGGACAAGTTTCAAGGCCTGTTAGAAATGCTTGGGGGATGCCCATTAAACTGCAGTCTATTATATAGATATTTTGGTTACAGGCAATCGATTTTCAGGGAATTCAATCAATAATAAACAACATGCTTGTAATAGAAACATATTAATTCTACATTATGAACTGACAATCTGAAGGAATAAAATGTGCAGTTATTATGCCATGCAAAGGACAGAATTTGGGGGTAGGGGTGGGGGGGGACTGACTTATACCTTGCACTAAATATTCTAGTACTGTCCAGAAGTGTCGCTGGTAAGTATTTAATAAATTCAATTTAAGTAGGGACTGCCTTGGACGTTCATCTCTTTTTAATTTGTTTGTTAGGTTTACCTGATTCAAATCAAGATTCCTGGAATTAAATATCCACATGAACAAGATTCAGAAAAACCTCCAAGTTGACATTGAGTGAATCAAAACTTTTTTAGGGTAATTTTTTCCCCTAATCTCAAGGTTCATGATTCACCTGACAGCTAGAATGATAACTGAAGTTAATAAATGGAAGGTTTGTGGTATGAAAAATATGATCATATAACTGAGAAACAAAATTGGTAATATATTTAAAACTTTGACTTTATCTACTCAAAAGTAGAAACATTTTTATTACTTTTCTGAATAAGGTAGGTTTAAGAGTACCTACCACAATGTCTCAATAAAGAAAGTACTCAATAAATGTCAGATTTAAATTTTAGTGGAATACAAATGAGTTCTTGACAGCGCCTAACATGAGTTTCAGATTTTGTGTTTCATCGTCCTGGCTTGTGACAATTAATCCCATTGAAGTCAACATCCCAGTCCCGATCCCAGGCCCAGGCCCCAGGAAAAGCAAGCAAGCAATACGCCCTTGGCGAGGAAAATTAAGCATTATGTCTTTGTTGTCTGCCTAGGAAATAAATTAAACAGGCCAAGGTAAAAGAGCACAAGATCTCAAGAAAAAGTAGCTCATAATTTCCTTCTTAACTTAAGCCATTCTATATGTTAAATTGTGGACAGGTGTAACAAACACACTTTATCAATGACACATTTGTAAAATCAGCACATAATCAAATGATGATTCAGCTTCATTTCCCAACCTTAGAATCAATCAACCCAGAGACTGTTCTCACATAGAATTTTCACATTAGTACATTCTCAAAGTATTACTAGTACTTAATATAAACAAATAAAAGGCTTCTGGGGCCCAATTAGGGAAGGAAAATGGACGAAATTTTTACATACATCACAGTGCTGAGAATTCATGAAGAACTTCACGGTGATGGAACCTAATACAGTGACAGTAGTAATGTCATGAGATGTTTGGTCAAGAGACCAAAAAGTTAACACACTGGAAACTTGACAAGCTAGGAAGCCGACAGGAGGATAATTAATCGCACATTTAAAGAAACAATTGTATGGTTAGGATCTTGTTGCTATACATTACTTCTAGGTAGCAGATCTTCTCACATCTTAAAGAACCAGAACACTTTATTTTTATTTTTTGAAATACAGCATATTTTGCAAATTTACTATGCATATTTGTGTTTGTCAACTTTTGGGTCTCTTGACTATCGGTATGCCTATGAAGTTTATGGACTATCTCATTTATAAGAAATAAAGATATTGACGGGATGTCAATATGTATGATAGCCCTCACTAAAATAAAAGTTTTACACTCACCATGTAGTAAATGATAGAGTTTGCATATGGTCATATAATAAAATCAATCAGAGAGGGAAAGATGCCTTCAGTGATGTGCCTACTGTAGCTGAATAATGAAATACAAAATATATTTGATGTTGATTAAAATATTAAATTTAGATATGAAAATATCTTCATAAATATTTAAGTAGGACTTGGTACTAAAAAAAATCTATAGATATCTCTGATAAAAGACAAAATTAGGAAAATTTTGACGTTTCAAACACGGAATTATATCACACAAGTACAGAAACTATTGGGATTTGCTTTTCAAACTAGGTTGTCTTTAACGTATCATTAATTAAACTTTTAAAATAATAACAACATCAGACAGTTGAAGAAAGAGATTACTGGGGTACTGTTATTGATCGACCTTGTGCTCTTCACAAATACCCTCAACCCCTACCATTCCCCCGACTTCCTCCCACTCTCAGGCTGCCTCCGGCGCTTGCCCAGTGAGGGAGGAGGGAAGATGAGGCGGAGGAGTGCTCCCCAACGATGGTTTTCAATCACTAAATAGGGCACCAGGTACTTAGTCAGAATACAGCGGAAAGTACTCACATTACCCTTTCTTCTTTTATCTTTTTCTTTTTTGTCTTTTCACCACTTTTCCCCAAAAAGCACTCTTAGGCTAGTTTTTTCGCTCTATGTTAAAATGTCTGATAGTAGACTTTCTCATTTAAAATGAGAGTGTTTATATAATTTCCCCCTGCCAATATTCTGATTGAGATCCTACACTCTTTCTTTTCCCATCTAGGGCAAGTACAGCATGCCAAATTTCTCGAGGAGAAAATCTGGAAGCGGGAGGTGAGGCTGAGTTGCTTTGTGGTTAAAGGTGGAAGGGGGAGGAGGGAGGGAGGGAGCGAGCGAGCACGGGTGCAGTGCCACTGCAGAGCTGCGGATCGGATCTTGGATCCTGGGAACCAGCTCTGCTTTGCATTATGGTCCTTCGCCTTTCTTTTTAAAAATTAACCCACTGTCTCTCTACTCATAGGGAAGAACTAGGCTGCTATCTTGTCAACTCTGTATAATTGTTCCTAGTTAGTAATGCATGAATTGGAAATAAGCTAATTAAATTTAGAAAGTTTTATTTTAGTCTTCCAAATAGAAGCAGTTTCAGTAGCTCATTTGGCATATTACTTTACTTATACCTTTTTCTCTCACAGTACTAACACTTCCGCTGTGTTCAAAAAATGGCCAATTTATAAGACCAAACAGAACCACCTCCAAGTCGCAGCTTACTTGACGTTCGGATGATAAATCTAATACATCACTGACTGAATGTTTCATTAAGTTTTTACATAGAGCGAGTCATTACAACTTGAGAATGTGAACATATTTTCAATAACTGGCTTGTGCCATGCCATTTCATTGCCCTGGTCACTTAAATACACCTTCTACGGGATCTGTTAATTTGGCTTACAGAGTAACTTGAAAGATATGAAGACAAGCACGCTCATAAACACATGAATGATCCAATAAACAGGCAACAAAAAAGTCCTACGGAGCTAGGCAAAAGCATTATTTCTTCCTTGTTGAAGGTATCAGCATATGCTACATCTTATGTTGCACAAGTGTACTCATTAAATATTATGAAATGTACAGCAGGCCGGGAAGCTCTAACTAGCTAGTCAAAGTCACTCATACCTGTGTGTTCGTATTTATGCCGCAGAAGGGAACTGCTTTTCTGGAATGTCTTGTCACATAAGTCACATGCATACATGCCACTCTCTGTCTTCTTGATCTTCTTTCGAGACAGACAGGAGTCGGAGTCTGTCATGTCATCTAGGCCTGACATGTAGTCTTGTGCTCCATCAAGCAATTCTCCCTGTGATATAATCACATAGTTCAACACAGTCTCTTCTCTTTGTGTTTATACCAAACAACTTCACGTAGGCTGACATTTGGAGAACCTCAAAAGTGCTTGCTATTCATCAATCTCATTAAGAAAAAAAAAAAAACCTACTACTTTCCATGAACAATGTATGAGGTCTCACCCTTCAACCAAAATATAAACCTCCTTCGCCCTAGATGGTAGAGCTCATTGTTTTTTTAAGGGTAGAAAATGGTCAACTCTGAAGGTGAGAAAAAGATAAAATTTTCTAAAATCCTCAGTTTTCTTTATATCAGGAAATAACCACGAGGGAAAATCAAACATCAGAATTTGTGTATTTTCCATTGTGGTTAACTTTAGAAATGATCTGTAGCGGTAGAAACCCTATTTTAATTGAATTTTATATTTAGGTACAAAATGTTATTATTATGCAATCTATTTAAATGTATGTCTACCAACTAAAGGCCTCAAGCTATATTTTTATATTTAATTTTCTAATTTGAAATAGGGAATATTAATAACACTTTTTATCAATGTTCTATCTATGTTAAAACAGCCTTCAGCATTGAGCAATAATGAATGTGGATCAGTAAATTATTAAATTTCTTGATATTTATTTTGTCTTGATCCAAAGGAGTGCAAACTTGCATGATAACATACATTTCCATTTGCTAGTTCACAGTTCCGTTTTCTTAGACCACGTTTGCACTAATTAATATTAGAGGAGATTAAATAGGCTTAAATACATTTACAAAGAGGGCAGATGTACTGTAAATTGGAAGACTCTTATAGAGGTGCACGGCTACTTATGCTCCTATTTTGCAAACAGGGATTATATACTCCATGTTGTTAAAACATACCTGCTTTTGGATTGGAAACCCGTAAATTATTTACCGGTTTGAAAAGTCCATCAGAAGTCAAGTGGAATGTACAAAATATGTTTTAAAATGCCCTCCCAAATACACTATTTTCTGTAAAACCAAGTACATATCGGATTCATACATGTCTTATTGCAGATTGTGAACTGTGAACATCTGCACAAGTAGGGGACTGTTCTAGACGCTAACTTTAAGTATCTATGGAAGTCCTGTCAAATACCATCAGGGCCGTATAATTCTAAAAGCATACAGATCAATCTAAATAAACCTCAAAAATAAGTCTGAAGTTCTTTATCTTTTGTGAGGCAGCTGTGTTCCCACAGCTCCCTATTCCACTGATTCTCCGTTTGTCTGTCTAGCCCAGCCAGCTTGAGGTTCAAGTGAAAACCAACTCTGCCATGTCTGCTGAAAACACAACACTTGATTTTTTTTTCCACTAAGACTCCCCCCTCCCCCCCGCCCGCCACATGCACATACACAATGTAATATAATTTTTAAGGTCTCCTCTGTTCAGAGCAAAAGGATAGGTATCTTTACCTGAAATCCTTGTTTTCGCTGGTACTTTCTCCTTTGCTGCATATCTGCAAAAGTAGCTGCTCCAGTTGGGTAAGTATAGGCCATATGTGGTAGGAAGCTCATCTGATCCAGTCCCGGGTATGGTCGTAGCCCAGGGATACTGGTCTGGACTGGTGGCATGAAAGTGGCAGGGGGAAATGCGCTTTGTGGAGGAAGAGCTGTGTATAAAGTTTTGGCACTAAATGGGTTCATGCCGAACACTGGGTTAGTGCTTTTGTTGTCCAGATTATTTGAGTTTGAAAACTCCTTCTTGATAAAAGTCAAGTTTAGAGGCTCATCCGAGTTTTCAGATGATGAAGAAACACTGTTATGGTCTAAATTTATGCTGCTAGCTTTCGTTTTGTTCTTTGTGGCTATAATACTTTTGGGTTCTTTCATTTGTTTTGGTAATGACAAGTCCAAAGGCTCAGCCTGGAGCTCCTCAGAAGAGAAGCTGTTTGGAGTGTAAGAACTACTGTGGGAGTTTTTAGAAGATGTGGAGGAAAGATTTAAGGGAGAGGGAGTATTACTCCTTGAGTGGTCCAATTTCTCAACTGGTTTAATATTGGTAAAATGGGAAGGTTTGGTTAGCCTGAGAGGAGGATCACAATTCGTCACACTGTTGTGGAGTTCTGCTATGGATGGTGATGTTATGGAGTCCATAGGCTTTACGGGAGACCTGGGTAATAAAGAGTCTTTTGTGGGAGGGTTACTGTTGGGAGCTAGCGGCTTGGAGTTCCTTTCCAGTGATGGTGACCTGGAATTTGAATACTGGTAGACTTTTCGTTGCTCAAACCATTCCTTCACAAATTCCTGAGGAAGGCCCACAGCAATGGAAATTTTCAGCAGTTCATCAGAGTTGGGCTCCATGTTCATAGCATAATACGCTTTCAGTACAGACATGTGGTCCTTGTATGGGTTGATGGGGCTTGTCATTCCTTTCTCAGAAAGTACAGATGACAAGAGGAGGGCTTTATTATCAACAAAAACTCCGGCTTTGTTGGGGACTATGTTGTCGTGAGGTTGCAGGACTGCCTTGATCTCTTCATTCATCTTACAAAGGTAACGTTCATGCTGATGCAAGGGAATGGGGCCAGGGAAACTTTCTTTACAGAACTGGCAAGAAAATGGAGTGGATATGTTGTGGTTCTCGATCATTTTATCATCAGTGACCAAATCTATTAAAGTACGTAGCTTCTCTTTCTTTATATTACTGATCTGTCTCCTTGAGTCAGTAGTCAAGCTCTGGAGGCAAGCTTTGGCTTCATTGACTTTTTCTAATGTATAGTCAATAATACTTTTAGTGGCACCATTATGACTCACTACTGGAAGACCTACAGGTGGAATATTAGGAGAAGTGACTCCTTGTTCCTCAGGTTGAGAGCATGGATCCTTCATGTGATAACCTTTCAACTTGGAAATTTCTTCAGCCTTGCAGTCCATTTTTTGCCTGGAAACCGTATTGTCCACAATCTGTAGAACCTTTTGTACCTCGCTTAAGTTACTATTCATTGTGGGAAATCCGAGTAAAGGGGCTTCCATCCCTACACCTAAGTGCTGCATTGGACTCTGAGCAGACGGATGAACTCCCAAAGGGCTGGTGGCTCCAAGTGCACCATTCATAAAGGGACTAGTGCCACTAAACCCGTGTGTGGCCATAAGAACTTTATAGTCATTGAAGTCTAGTGGTTCTGTTTTGATTTTAAGTAAGCCTGTCTGTTCAGACATACTAAGTGGTTTTCCATTCTCCAATTTGTTTCTTAACTGGGTAATAGCTGAATTAGTAGGAGAAGAAGAAACAGAATTAGGGGAAGAACCCGTCTTGATATTGTTTCTCATTCGGCCATTTACAGAGATTAAACCAATACACTTCTTGCTGCTGATGTGTGAACTGTAGGAACCAGAATGGGAGAAACGCTTCTTGCAGTTTGGGCACTCGTATGGTTTTTCACCTAAAATGATAATCAAAATTAACATTACATTTCTTCAAGTGGGTAACAATTGCAATTGTCCACCAATGCAAGAATCTGTGAAACCAAATAGAAGGAACACAATGGGGGTACCTCCACATTCTAGGTGCTTAGCTTAGAATTATGTGGCCATAACTGTTTCTGGGCTTTATCTACCCTGAGAGAACATAATTCAAGATGTTAGCAGTGGAAGGTGAGGGCTATCTATGCCTTTTTCAGCCAAGATCCCAAATCTTGTCTTGCCATCGGCAGCCTCCTATTTAAACAGAGTGTCAGATTAATGTGTGGTCAATAGCACCATAAAGATGTCACAGTATTTAAAGGGAAGTGTAGCCATGGCTTTAATCAACCCCGTAGAGATCCCATTGATTCTACCAATCCAACTAGTCCTTTGAATAGCATCCAATTTGGTAATAAAATGCTTGGCAGAGCTATCAAAATAGTTATAAAGAAGAAATCTCAGTGGTAGGATGTTGTTCTGTACTATACAGCTCCCAGGAATCAAGGAACATTTATTATACAAAAGCTCTCATCCAAAATTCTTCAATGTTTTCTTTCATGGTTAGGTATCAAAAATGAATACCCTTCAGAATTTGCCAGCCGAGTTTCTTCAGGTCAAAAATATTTAATCTGTAGAAGAGCGTTTGAAAGGACAAAAAAGGAGCCTCTAGATTTTGTGATAAATCAAAGCATTTGCAATTTTTAGGAAGTCTAAACATTCCTTTTCTTTTTGTAAGATCATGCTACTGGTGGTACCACAAGTCTCATGAAGGCAAAGCAGGCTCATGTAGTTTGTGAAATAAAAGGGTAGTTCCAAAAAGCTACAAACAGGATTGTGTAAATTTTAAACAATCTTTTAAAACCCCCCTACTGAAACAAAACGCAAATGTGAGGACCAGCACCTCTGCTACTCACCACTGTGAATTCGCAGGTGTTCTTTCAGATGGTGTTTATATTTGAAAGCCTTGCCGCACTCTGTGCATTTGAACTTGCGATTACCTGCTCCTTGGGTCAGCATTTGGTGCTATAAAGGAGAAAGACTGACATCAGTTTTGTGCGGAAGGAACAAAGGAAATTTGTTACAAATATTTTTAAAAGGCCTCTATTTTTCAGACAGGCCAAAAGGTTTGAGTGCATGTTTATTTATTTGCCCAGTCTTTCAGAGTTGCAGTAAAAGTGATAATGTTGGCAATAAAATTGGAACAAATAAAAAAAAAAAAAGGGCTTTCACATGCGCATCCAACACTTGCTTTAGAATTATCTCTGTAGTCTCTTTTCCAAAATGTTTCTTTGAGCCTTTGGAGATAAGAAAGTATAATTGTAAAGATGTTTGTGGTTTACTGCACATTCTAAAATCTGAAGATTCCCTGTTGGAATGCAACTGTTTTGTCAAGGAAAAAAAAATTTTTATCCTGAAAAATTCTAAGTAGCCTCCAAAAAAACTCCCCATGCAAAGAACTAATTTTATCAAATTTTCTGTATCAGGGTAAAAGTAGAGCTTATACTGAAGCGATATCAATTTTAAAGAAGAAAAAAAAAAGCACGCACACACAAACAAAAAAAAATTCTTGACTATAAATATTTCATTACACGATAAGCATGTTTAAATATCCCATTCACTGTGCTAGTAGCAAATGTAAACCCTGTTCTTCCTGATGTGTTGCATATCAGATTTGATTCATTATCAAATGCAAGAGACAACATCTTGGGTTCTAGCTGCTTGAGCAGTTTTATCACAGGCCAGTAGGAAAGACTTCAACGACTTTTCATTTTCCTTTTTAGTAGTGTGCTAGGGAGTAAGGACAAAAGAGAAAAAAGTTTGCTGAAAAGACAAGTTAAAAGCAGCAAAGATATAATCAAACACAGCTGACCTTTTTGAACAAGAGAAAAAAAGCACTGTGACTTAGACTGCTAAAAAAAAAAAAAAATACAGTCATCCACTCTGGATGCTCAAGGTAGGAGGTCAGCCTTCTTCAAGCAGCAATGACACAAAAGCCTTTTGCAAAAAGACAGCACAGAAGCGGTATGACAACTGCTAGGGTGTGCTGAATCTTCCCACATTCCTAGTGAGACAGATGGTGTTACATGGGACACAGGGAGGTTTGTTCAAACAGCAGCAACCTTCAAAGATCAAGCGGAGCCCAGCCCGCCGAGCACCATTGAGGGACCAGCGCTCATATGTTGCTGAGTTGCATAAACAAACAGCAACAGCTGCTTTGTCCCCCCCCACAGCCCTCAGAGGACTACTATAAACTTTAGTTGTGCCACTGTTAATATGATACAATCATTTTAATTTACTAATTGTAAATGCCATGAGCAAATGAGGGGACTTTTCAACACCAAAGCTACCATTCATAATGCGCCAACACAATCACACTTCTGCATGTGAAATTTAAAGCAGTTATGCTAGATAAATATCTAGGCACTTTTTTTTCCCCCTCGAGTTTTTGTGCGTATAAGCAAGGGGAGATAAACTGTTACATAAGTGTAACTATGAGAGCATAGCTTTTGTAACTGAACTTTGAAAAACGTTCAGGTGACAAGCCCAATCAGATAGAAATGGAATGATTTTCCTGAGCTGTTCTTTTACAATAGTAAAATCCCATAATAGAGTATCATCACCATGTTTTCATTGTGTTTGGTTATCCTCATTTTCCTTATTCAAAGAAAATAATGCCCACAAGAAAAAAGAAGCGTAAGAATGTTATAGGATGTCCGGTTTAATACTTTTTTTTAAAACCGATACGGTAGCAAGGCTTAAACAGTAGGCTTCCAGATCACAGATCTGTAAGACCAGTTACTGGGACTTCAGGCACACCATTTCTGTTACCATTCAAACACGTAAGATCAATCTGCAGTCATTTCTCCCAGGAGGACAGAAAGAGCAGTTTTGCTAAAACATGTAAGGGACACTGTGAATCATTCCTATTCAAACATTTTAAGGATTTAAGAAGCTATGCTGACCTGTTCAAGATAGAGTTTTTATTTTTTAACACAAATCAGCGAAAAGAGGCAGAACAATCTTAACATTTAGCCATAGGCATGCAAATCAAAAGGGATCATTTTAAATGCATGTCCAATATTGTAGTATCAATCCAGTTTATTTTATATATATATATATACACACACACAAAGACGTATAATATGCCTTTTTGATTTTTTAAAAAAAACACTTAATTAGATTTCAGAAACTAGTAGCAGCTTGTAAAAACACTCTTAAGTACCTGAAGGTGTTATATGACAAATGAAAGAAATACACACTTCTTTTACTCTGGCTTAGATCCTATATGAAAAAAATAATTCCTGAGTAAAACTAAGTGAAAAATGGAATTAAAATTGCTGAGATGTTTAATAATATATAATTAAAATGCTACGATTTCATCCACTTTTTGTGGAACATAAAAATGAAACTAAAGTCAAGTTAAAGTGCAAATAAAATTTCTAAATTAGAAATTAACACACTCATTCGATCGTGAACATAAGACTATTAAATCATATTAGAAGAGACCATCAAAAAATCATTTAGACCTCAATTAAAGCTATTACCATTAAAAGATCTGCATCTTCAAAATGCCATGAAAAATTAATAATGATTGCCAATCAAAGCCATATCGTTTCTCTAAGGGGTTATTATAGCCAGAAATCACTTAAAACCAGCCCCCCACCTGATCTGTCCCTGGCTTGTGCGTCACCATATGCCGCTCGAGCTGGGTGCGGTAGGCGAACGTGTAGCTACAAAGAGGGCAGGAGAAGTTCTCTTCATTCTTCTCGTGGCGGTACTTGATGTGCTCCTTCAGTGATGTCAAGCGCTTGTAGCCCCGGTCGCAGTAGGGGCAGGTCAGCAGTTGGGCAAAAGCATCTGGAGTTCCAGGTGGCAGGTCTGTAGCCGAGAGACGAGAGGGAGAGAAGCAGGCCAAAAGGTCAGTAAATCAATGGCAGCTAATGGGCTGCCTGCCCGGGCTGGTATGACAGGAATCACTGCAATCTGCTCCACAAGAGCGCCATCACTGCCCCCGGCCCCCGCGCGCACCGGTCCCCGCGCGCACCCAGCACAGACTTGTCGGAATCAGCTCACGCTGCGCTGGGAAGTTAATTAATTACCGGCGCTTTTGGGGGGAAATTTAAACAGCTGATAAATGAGGAAATTCTCTTTAGGTGACTGACAGTTCATGGTAAAAAACCTTTGGTCACATGTGACTCGGGAATTGACAGCCGCGAGAGCTTTTTCAGGTGTCAGTAAAGAAGAAAGGGAAGGCGAGGGTCACTCGTTCTAAACTTTTTTTTTTTTGTTCCTCAAAAGTGAAATATTTCAGAAACATTGGAATCAATTCCGATATTTTTATCTCTTAGAAATGGGCTCTAATTGTTCTTGTTCTTTATTGGATGTACAAATGACACAAATTTGCTGACAAAAAAAATTTCACAATACCCTAAAATTACAGTTCTAATCTTTGCTCATGAAATTCCATGCCTCTGCAGCTGTTCTTCAAATTTTAAGGTAAACACCCAGGCATGTAGTGCATTTGTAATTGTAACAGCTGCAGAGGTCAGTGTAGTGGCTAAAAATGAATTACAGCCTCACCATTTTCTTCTTGCCCATTGGCCTCTGGCGTGCCAAGGCGAGACAGCTCCTCGGGGGCTTCTGGGTAAATAATGGCTGTGTCACTGCGCTGAAGGTACTCCTCAATGCTGACTGCATGGCCATCGCGTTCCTCCAGTTTTCTTTTGGCAAAGTATTCCTCGAAGTCTGATGTGCAATTTGCATTCTTAACTGAAATCATAAGAGGACATCATAAATGTCTTTGCGGGGGCCTTCTTCCGAGGGGCCCAAGTCCATTTACATCATTGTTAGTGCAAAATGTTGACTTGCAAAAAGACAACAAATACTTAGTTTATTTGTAAGAAGTGTTGCAGATGACCAGTCATTGACTGAATGCTTATTCTTGTAATACACACACACACACACACACACACACACACACACACACACACACACAAAGAGGACACTCTGCTTTAAATTAAATAGGCACATCTTTATTTTCCTCTTCCTGGAATACGGGTCCGCATAATCCACAAAGAATGAAAGACAGTTTAAAATTTTTTTTAGGGAAAATTTAAAAACTAAAAAACAGAGCTACATTCTAAGATCCATAAACATGAGAGATAATAGGAGCTCAGAGCTACTTTAACAGTCTATATAAAACTTCCTTTTCTTTTAAGAAAGGTATATTTAATTTTTTATTGTCCACTGAACTTAACGTGCTTAACCACAGATACATCCTGTTGCTTTTAACCTTCCACTCTCTGCACATCACAGATGGCCAGGACTACACAGTCTGACACAGATGCGAAAGGATAGATATTCCTAGAGAGATAATAATGGGACTTTGTTAAAAAATCATGGGATGTGGCATTTCACCTCGCCCTATAATTTCAATATTTAGATCAGTGTTTTAAAGCTGCCTGAAAATAAAAGGAAGCTCATAAATAGAAATAAAATTAAATTAACAGAAATACTTAATAAAAGCCAAAGAAACTGGCTATATTGCTGTGTGATTTTGATATGATTGTTAACTTTTGTTATTATGACTCTATTCCCATGAAATGAATAATAGCTGCAAATCAATTTTAGCAACTGTGTCACAAGACTTTGTACATTTGAGATCTCTAGATACGTTTCTGAAATAAGTTGTGGCTTAAATACCCTAAATAAACATTTTTATGCATGAGACAGTGTTGGGAGTTTGTCTGCTACAGTAAGTAGATGAATACAAGTCCATTGCTAGCACAATTAATGGTGGAGTCCTACTTTCGTAGTTTCAGAGAACTGTTAACCTTGATTCCCCTATATTCTTCACCTCACCTTCTCTGCCATAAGAGATACTCCAGTATTTGCCATACTAGTTATTTCTGAGCATTTGTGGCAGGGTGATGTTCGAGCAAGCTAGTCAATTTTTCTTTTTATTTTCATTTTTATTCTTGCTTTCACTGTTATGAACTTGTGGATTATAGATGAAAAGAACAGAAAGCGGAACCTTCCATTAATTCAACAAGTACTGAATGACTGGTATATGGTGGGTATCATGTCTTGTTTTGATAAACAAAAAACAGATCCAGTTTCATCCTTCAGGAAGACACGAGAACAATAGGTACACCTGATATTTTCTCAAAAATCAAAACAACGTTACACACTCACATAAGGATTAGGACAGGAAGTTGTGTGGTAGTTTGAAAGAAGCAGCAGGGGAACCCAATGGAGTCTAGAAGATCAGGAAAACTTTAATTGAGAAGGCATGGAGCTCACGAGCTGTAGAAGCTGGGGCAGACCAGCGCATGCAAGGATGCGCGGAATGGAAGGAGCGTGGTGCCTTTCACCACCTAAAGAGACAGTGCTCATATGCAGACAGCGGAAGGGAAGCAATATGATGCGAGGGTGGGGAGGCAAGCAGGAACCAGAACATGCCTTGTGCGGCAGCCCTCTTACGGACTGGGCTTTTATTCTAAGAGAAACAGGAAGCCATTGACGGGTTTTAAGCAAGGAGATGATTGGATGAAATTGTGAATTATCTGCATTTTTAAATGACAACTCTGGCTATCATATGGTAGGGGCTGCGGGAAAAGAAAAGTGGATTCTGGGAAACCGGTTAGGAGTTTCTTGCCATAAACCAGGCAAAGATAAAGGTTAAGGAATTGGTGATGGAGACTATGAGAAGTGGCTGGATTTGAGAGATATTTAACAAGTGAAAACACTAGGCTTGGGGGAAGGATTGGCTGTGCCAAGGAGGGAGAGGCTAGGACCTTATCCTAGGTTCAGGCTTTCCAAATTTGTCGGATGAACAGATGACAGTCACCAAAGCACAGAGCACCAGAATTCTAAAAACACTTGAAACTATGAACCAATACATTGCATCAAATAAAAGGAAACTGGGGAACATCGCACTTTGTAGACTATTAAACTAAGTGCTAACAATCCTGAATGGTGTGATCTCAAAACTTTCCCTCTTGCCCCTTCAGCTTCTGATAAGTTGAACAAGAGCGAGAGTCCGATTCCAACATCTATATTTCCTCCGAATATAGGTTTGGAATGTGTAATAGTAGATTACGATTTTATACCTTGAAATTTGTTTAAATCTCTTCTTCGAATCTCGTCTTAACTCTTCTACTTACTTATTTGTTAAGGTTTCATTTTTAAGTAACCTCTGCACCCAACGTGGGACTCAAACACACAACCCCAAGATCAAGAGTTGCATGTTATACTAACTCAGCCAGCCAGGCACCCCCAAGTCTTAAATCTTTTAGAAGAACATGAACATTGATTAAGATCAATTTTCCGTTGGTATGCTTATGATGCCACACATGCTTTCCAAATAGTATTTATTGGTAGTGAATGTGATGGTGTCATTTAACTTGCACCATTAAATCCCTAGAGAGTGTGAAGAACTGCCAACTTGCACAAACTATTTGTTCATTGTTTTGGATCATCAAAATGACTTTACATCTATCAAAAAATCACCTTTTGTTTTTAACGCAAGAAGAGATAAAGGGGACAAGATGGTGGCTCAAAGATGAGCCTCTTTTGAGCAACTTGACTGATTTGACCAGGGACAGACTTCTTTTTCGGCCCGGTGGCAGTAGAAAGTCATCTAACAGCTCCTTTCTGAATCCAGACCTATTAGAATGTTGTCAAGTGTTTAAGGCATGACTTATTTAAGCTTTTTAAGAACACTGACCCACTTAACGATCCTTAGTGTAACCTAGTAAAAATGGATGGATGGACATTTTAACATCCTACTTTTATCTTGATATTTCAGCAACTATTTGAATTATCTGGCTATCTTTTCACGAATTTTCATTTGCATATGAATGCTTCCATCAGAAATGTAACCAAATGCAAATTCAATGGGATTTGCATTAATAGCCTTTTGGCTTCAACAGGGGGGAAATTCTGATTTTTCTGGATAGGCAAACTAAACTGCATCTAGAAACAACACTACTGGTATTTGGAAGGCAGTTCACTTGCTAGGTCAAATTTGCCTATGCTAGGTTTCTATGTCAAGTGTGATAGGGACAGAAGACAAATCATATGCTCTCTTTAAGGATCACTTTGTACCCTGAGCTTTGAGTATATTGCTTAGAAATTAGTAGGCTCTTAAGAATCATTTATGGAATGAATGTGGAATAAATTATGTGCTTAATACTAATCTTGGTATAGAAGTCTAGTAAAAGGAAGCATAAGGTAAGATACCCACAGTTGAGCTAGGAATTCAGACAATTCAGCCTGCTATTCAGGCAATTCTAGAACAACTATGTGATTAACTGTGTAGTGATGACCATAAATACCTGCAAGAGTTCAGTAGGGTTCAGGTGAGTGTTCAAAAAAAAATTCATGAAGAAGATAGCACTCAATCATTTAAATCTATTTGCTCCATCAAGATTTTCTTCATGTGGTATAGATATGCTATTAGCTATACATTGCACATATGTAGAGTCACTTAAGTGGGCTATATTCTAGACTTCCATGAACTAGTCTAGGCATAACCCAACCCAGATATAATGTGGTTTTTTCCTTGGTGTTGCTATGGGTACTTGTAACATATGGTTTTCCTGCCCAGTGCAACAACATTCTCCTTTGCCTGGGAATGGCTCCCCATATTCTCTATTGTCAAACTTTATGGTACCCAAGGGAGTTGCCTTATTATTGCATGATTCTGCTCTCCTAGCCACAATGGATTAGTCGGCACCTAAAGTGAACCTATCTTAGTCCTCCATACTCTAGGCCAAACTGTTGATTGGACCGGGGGTAGCCAATGGATCCATTTGAGTCAGCAAATCCTTTCCTTAAGATTTTAGGACTGTCCCAAAGGGAGCTTCAAGGGAGTTTATTTCCTTCAAGTGACTGTAGCTATAAGATGTAGAACAAAGGAACTGATATATCCCATGTAGGGTAAGAAGATTTATGAAGAAAGAGAACGAAGCAGGTATGCAGAGAGAAGAGAAAAGCAAAGACAAGATGGCAAGTCCTGATAGTACATTTCTAGCTATATTTGCTCCTGAGGCCAAGCTGTACCTGTGTCCTTCCAGTGGCTCTGTTGTCAAACCTCCTTAGAGTCTGTGAGCTGAAAAACTCCCTTTTCTACTTCAGGCTATGTGTGTTTCAATCTCTGAGATCCCAAATCACCCTAATTGTTATATCTGAACAAATAATGGGATTAAATTTTGGTTACTCTCAAACTTGTTGAGGAGAATGAAGTTTTGGTTCTGTATAGCAGTTTACATTTTTGGTTTTTACAAAGATTTTGTAATACTATATCGTGGACACAGGAATGAGGTAGAAAATGCACTAGAAAGTTATAGAATTCCCCACTGCATTTTTCTAGTGTAAAATCAACCTCATTTTCTTTTTTTATTTATTTTTTTTCTTCTGTAATCCTCTTCACTCCTTGTCTCCTTGGAAGAACTGCCAAAGTACACTGACAAAGGATATTTGCATGATATTTATGATCAAACCATAACAAAAATTCACAAGAAACCTCAAAGTAATTTCTTCCCATATCTTCTCTGGAGATTTTGCATTTAGTCCTAAAATTTACCCGAGTGTCTTACAAATATCTCAACCTCCCCTAAGGTTAGGTAAACTTTTCTGTGTCCAAAACAAAAAACAAAACCAAAAATTCATTAATTAAAAATGCTTCTTCATCACCATGTGTATTTTAATATTATTAAGATAAATTTCTAGGTTGCTTCAAGTTAGAAAAGCTTCATGTTTCTTGTCAATATGTTCACTCTTACTAATGTTGCATATCAATGATACTTTCATAAATTGTTTTCTGTCTACCTTAGATATTGGTATTTTTAGATAATGATAATTATCAATATGGATTAACTTTTAAAGTTCTTGCTTAACAAAAAAGAAGCAATGTTAATAGAACTCTAAATGAAAGAGAGGTACTGGTCTTCAAATCAGTCACCTCCCATAACTGAGTTTTTAGGACACTTTCTCAAAGATACTTAAAAGTGAGGTTTGCTTAGTGTTCACAAATAGTTAAATCATAATGAGACCTTGATACTTCTTCCTTCTCTTTTTCTGTTTTTCTCTATTTACTTCCATCCCTTCGCCATTTATTTTCTTTATTTGTAATGAGCATGTGTTCTTGTAGGAAGGCAGGTACTCTATTATGACTGATCTTGTACCCAGCATGTTTTCCATTTTCATTAAAAAATTGAAGAATATGTTTGAATATTATGCCAAGCCACTTTAATGAACATAAAATGAACAATAAATAATTCTGACGGAAAAGAAAATATCTTGGAGGGTCTAGAGAAGCTGAAGTAAATACATGTAAAAAACCGAGTTGAATCATTCATCCATCCCACTGCTTAATAACTATTTATTGAGTGCCTACTAATGCCAGAGAGTGTGCTTTGGGATGAGGATACAATGGTGTTGATTTATAATTGTTTTCCTGCTTCTGTGATACTCATATTGAGAGATATGTATATGAAATGGTTGTGGTTCTGCAATATACAGACATATAAATACATAATGTATAAATGCATACATAAATGTATAACAAGGAATACATATATATATATGGATACTTCTTAGTATAACATAGAAATTATGCACTTATCATATAATCTGACTTTTACTCACTTCTTTTGTCAAAGCAAAGGGACCTGGAGAAGCAATCAAAAATCTAGGTAAGGTATTCATCATCTGTTAGACAAATAGTCTTTTTATTGACGTTGTAGATGATAAGAAAACATAGAAAATTATTTTTATTTTTTTAAAGAGTTTATTTCTTTATTTGACAGCGAGAGAGGGAACACGAGCAGGGGGAGTGGGAGAGGGAGAAGTAGGGAGACCCATGTGGGGCTCGATCCCAGGACCCTGAGATCATGACCTGAGCCGAAGGCAGACGCTTAACGACTGAGCCACCCCGTTGCCCTGAAAATTATTTTTAATTTAGTCTTCTGTATTGAATTTTTTAAAGAAGCCCACATAGGGGAAGGAGGGAAAACTGAATGGGAAGTTATCAGAGAGGGAGACAAACCATGAAAGACTTAACTCTAGGAAACAAACGGAGGGTTGCTGGAGGGGAGGTGGGTGGGGCATGGGGTAACTAGGTGATGGGCATTACGGAGGGGACATGATGAGCACTGGGTGTTGTATGCAACTGATGAATTATTGAACACTACCTCTGAAACTAATGATGTACTATATGTTGGCTAATTGAATTTAAATAAAAAAGATAAAATAAAGAAGCCCATACTCAGCATTTGTTGAGGTATATAAATTCTCATGGCTACTTTGTTTAAAGCTAATTAATGAATATAAGCATTTTTATCATTAAAAATGCATGTGGGCCTTTCTGTAGAAGGCTTCCAAAATACATATTAGCACCAGATATGTAAAAACAACCGTAAGGAAAAAGGATCATCTTTTTCTCATTACCCAGCTACACAGGCAGCCCGGCAGAGCCTCCGACTGCCACGGAGATGTGTGCAAAGCCAGGGAAGGCTCCTCCAGAGTGACAAAGTTTTCTTTTCTTCTTGGGAAATAGCACAGCGTCTGGGTGGGTCTCTCCACGCCTGCTCTGACGTGGTTTTCTCCAGGGAACGGGTGCTCGGATGCCAATGAGGGCCCCTGACGTGTAAGAACTTTAGGAGAGGGAGGGGCAGAAGGAACAGGGGGCTAGGAATCTGGGAATCCGTAGTACTCTGCAGGATCAAATATCTCCCTCAACAGCAGGAAGCAGCCCAGTCAGGGACACAGTCTAATTTTAAAGTGAGGTTTTATATTAAGGGACTGTGAATATCAAAATTTGGAGACCTCTGAGCCTTAGACAGTTTTGATTGCTATGTATAGAGACAGAATCCAGGCCTTTAAAGGAAGAATCCCAAGTAAGTTCATATGTATTTATTTTTCACATTACTATGTAATCTAAAATTTCGGAATTGGTATCTTACTGAAAAGATTCTTGGACTGTGTTATTATATTTTTGAGGGGTTTATAAAGTAAGGTGTTTTGCCCGGCAATTCAGTGCTCTTTTTATAGGCTTCTTGTAGAGACACACAACACCTAAGGATGCTTTAGGGCAGTGGTTTTCAAAATGTGGCCTCCAGGTCAGCAGCATCAGTATTACCTGGGAACTTGTTCAAAAATGCAATCAGCAGTGTTGACAAGCCCTTCAGGGGTTCGGATGCACACCCAGCTTAAGAATCGATGCCCTGGGAATTCAGTTATCTGCATCACCTGGCTAAACTAAGGTATTCAGTGACATGGTTTGGGGAAGCAGTGCAGAATTAGCCCCATATCACGTGGCCTTCCTGACTCTTTCAACCTGAGCTCAGAACTTCCTTCTGCACTTATCCATCTGCATATCTCAATCACTGAACTTAGCACATCACATTATAACCTTTCGTTTATATATCTGTGTGCTGATTGTGTTTTATTCAGCTTTGTATCGCCAGTGCCTAGTACAGTGCCCGGCACACAGCCAATGCTCAATAACTGAATGATCAGATCAGGTTCAGGGTCATTGGGCAACCCATTTTGGCTCAGCCACTTAGGATTTTTAATCTCGGTATCTTCATCTGTAAAATGAGCTAGTATATGCTTTCTGAGGTATCCCTGAAGTTTCAGAATTCCATACTTTCAATAAATTAATTGCCCTAATCAATTCGCTTTTTTATTCACTGGCTAGGCCTAAAGAGTTTCATCTATATTCTTTTCAATTAAAAACTCAAAGCAACATAGCTTTCTGCTGGAGACAGATTGAGACATAGACACAGATTGAGATTTCGGAGGTGACTAGAAACCACTGACAACATCACAAGGAAAACAGTGCTTATTAAACACTTGTTGAATGAATGAAGGGGACACTCAAGAAACTTGGGATACCAGTTATTTCTTGTGGGAACCCTTGCTGTGAAGTGGACTTAGCTGTTCTTCATCACAAACATAGCTAATAAAACCACGGCATTCATTAGCCAGGAAGCGACAGGATCCTCTTGGTATACAGTGATTACAGTCTGCAAATGACCCTCCTGTCTCACCTACAAAGCGCTACATCTGTTTTTCTCTCTTCAAAACCTATCTCTTTCTCTAGTTTATTTTTATAAACTTACTGTATGGGGTTAACTAAAAATTTTAAAATGATGATTTACATGACGTATCTGACTGGATAACAAAACTCTTCCAACATATAAGACTGCGACAGGGAGTATAAACAAGAAGAAAATGACAGGCTTTATAATAATCTCTCCTTGTTGAGTACTTAGGTATTGAATTATCTGATCAACTGATCTTGCACAATGGATTTACACTATAAAAAAATCCACTCAACTCTTGCTGAGAAATAACTTAAGATCAAACTTGTGTGGCTTCTGTTACCCATATAAGAAACCTAGCTAATTTAAAAAATGTAATTTAGGGGCGTCTGGCTGGCTCAGTCAGTGGAGCAGGTGACTCCTGATCTCAGGGTTGTGAGTTAGAGCTCTGCGTTGGGTGTAGAGATTCCTTAAATAAATAACACCAACAACAAAAGATTAAAAATAATCAAAAAATTTAAAAAAAATTAATTTAAATTCTATGTAAGAATAAGAGGAATTGGAAGTTATTAAGCCAAGAGGATAATAATGGTACAGAAACGTTCTTACTCTTTTCCCCACTTTCTTCTCTGCTGTTGATGTGATGCACAAAATTTGTATTTAAAGAGGCCAAACTACTTGCTAGCCTCCTAACCTTATCATTAATATCATCAATTTAGGGGAGTTATACCTTGAACTGTGGTGTTTCTTGCTCAGGCAAGATTTTCAGTCTAGATCTAGAGGCTTCCAACTGCTCTGGAGACACCTCAGAAGAATCTGATAAACCTGGACATAGTTGGCATTTCTCTGTGGTACTCTGGGTGGAAAATCCCTGGTCCCACCCCTTCCCATTCTGGCTTATACTCTGCTATTATCCTAATGCATTTTGTGAGCTATAAGCAGGACTGGCTACAGTGGGGCCCAGTGGGCCTGGTGCAAAATGACAACAGAAGAACATTAAACCAAAGTCAAAGCTCTAACAAACACAGGGCCCTGGGTATAATACCATGAGACAGGGCCTCCCCCTCCCATGCCAACTAGCTCAGCCGGTGCTTTGTTGTCTTTGTTCAGGCTTCCCAGTAAAAATTCATTAAAAGAAAGGGTAGGGTGGGGTGGAGTTCAAAATTTCTAATTTCCTCATTTAACAGATGATACAACTAAGGTCCAGCGAGGTTTATGATTCATACAAAGTTAGACAAATAATTTCTGGAAAAGCTTGATGGAGAATTCATATATTCTGACTCTTAACCCATTACTCTTTCCTCTGTATCATAGTGACTCCATATGCGAAAGAAAAAGACAGAGCGAGAACCCCATCTTTTCAGTTTTTCAGTATGCCCAACCGATTTGACATGATTTGAATAGGTCCTAGATGCTGACAAGGTTGCTGACATAAAATTAGTATGGGGAAAGCCATGGTAAATGCTCACTTCAATGTAAATAAAATATGGAATTCTAAAATTTTTTTTCTCAATTGGTCCTTTCATGTTCCTGCTCTTCATTTTTTTCACTGGGTGATCCACATCCAAGTCTGCTGGGGTAAAGTGAAAACATAAAAGTTCTTCAAATTCTCTACTCAAGATGCTTATTTATAATTTCCATTTAATATTTAAGGATTGTGTCTTCCTATTTTAGACATCTTTTATTTTTAATTGTGTTTCTAAAGGTACTCAGAAAGGAATAACTTTATGAAACACTTTGCAAAGGTGAATTTTTATTAACTATTATGGTGATAGTAAATAAAAAAATGTCTCAAGCTTACCTTGGAACTAGAGACCAAAACAAAACAAAACAAAACAAAACCAAAAACCACCCTTTATTCATGGTTCATTTTACTTTCCCATTCCACGTATTACTTGTTTATCCCCCCACATGCTTAATAATATCCTCCTACATGCGTTCCACTTCTTCAGATTAGATGAAACTGTGTCATCCTGTCATAATACTCCATCCCTCACAGACCTTTCCAGCACAGCCGCTCCTGCTTTCACGTGTCTAAGCTCACAGAGCACAGAGGATGGGTCAACACACTCCTCAATTCACATGGCCATTTCAAACCAATGTTCCTAAGTTATTAATTTGCTCATCATTTATTTGTTTACTCATTTATTCATCAATTCAACAAACAACCCGTTTGTCAACCATCAAGGTTGTATGAACAACGTGCCCATTGAGAGGGACTTCAGAGAAAAGCAAACTTAACATCTACCCTCCAAAAACCTCCCGTTTGTAACTGCAATCTTTTGAAGCCTGTCTTCCATTTTTGCCATCATGTTTTAGGACACTACTTGCATAGCTCAGGTAAGATGATGCTTGTCCCGTGGTCATGTTTACCCCAGGGCTGCCAATACTATCACTCTGGGAAACGTCATGGCTCAACAGATAGCCCATGTAGGATCCTGGCTTCCGAGGCTTTGAGTCTCTCTAACCACAGGGATGGCCACACTTTGGTACTGGGCTAAACCTGGGACGGTTTCAGCTCTGCAAACCAGAGCGTGAAACGTCTACTCTCTGTTTCAACCTTCTGCCCTTGCCCGCCATTCCATTCTTCGTTCCCCTGACGCAGGCACTTCACTGTGATAACTGGGCCCTGACAAGCCTTCCCATCCATTTCACATGGTCTGCTTTTACTTGCCTCAGTTTACCTCGGAGCCTGAAATCTTTTCCATCCTTGCCCCTTATTCTTGTGTCATTCTTGCCTCGCCAAATGAAAATCCAGCCCAGTTTCTTTGCTCCTAGAGTATCAAAAATGTCTGAAGAAATGTAATTAATTGTAAGAAACGTGTTTCAGTCTCTGTTATCCAAATAGGATCTTCTTTTGTGATGGTAATTGAATCTCCATATATTGTCCACAGCAATTACTCCAGATTTCCGTTCTTCAAGATTCCAACCCTACTCCTTTCCCTTACAGTCAACTGATCATCTCTTTTCCTACTTACTCTGAAGATAAACCTGACATGTCACATGACATGAATTCTCTGAACTACCTTAAATTCAACCAAAATCTCTATAATCATTCTTCTTTTTTCTTTTGAGCTGGTTGCTAATAAAGATGTACCTCTGCCCACAGCCAAGGCTACTCTCTAAGGCTACTTCCTCACAACTCCTGATAACTTACTTCATCTTCTTTCTACCCAGTCTCCTTTTACATTTTCAGCTTTCTCTATGCCTCACTTTTGTGTGGAGCCATATTTAACAAGCCTTCTCCCTGAAGAAAACCTCTGAATTTCGCAGTCTCTTAAGGCACTTCTCTACCCTCATGTCTCCAATATTTGACCCTACGCTGTCAAAAACCCTCTGCAATACCGAACACCTTTCACTTGAACTTATATAGCTTGTTGTATTTCAAATAAAACATCTTCATCCACATACTGTTATAATAATGATGATGATGATGGCTAGCAACAACTGTTTATTATGTCTAACATTGTGCTAAACATTTTACACACATTTCTTATTCATCTACCATTGTTTAATTTACCCAACTGAAGGTAAGTCCTTAATGACAGTGACCGTTCATTGTATTTTTCAAATACAAAAGGCCTTAAACTTAGTAGGGTCACCCTAAGTGACTATTGATCTGAATAGCTAATTAAGCTATTAATGATTTTTTTGTAAAGTTTGCCTTCATGTCATTATGATTTTTTTTGAAGATTTTATTATTAAGTAATCTCTACACCCAAGGTGGGGCTCAAACATACAGCCCTGAGATCAAGAGTTGCGTGCTCTACTGACTGAACTAGCCAGGCACTCCGGGATTTTGCATTTCTTAAGGACAAGAACTGTATCTTCTATTTCCTTAAAGTTTCTTTCTCAAGGCTCAGTTTAAATTCTGCACACAACAAGCACCCTGACAGAAAAGAATAAATGTAGGTATCTTAGTAAAGTGATGAACATTTTATTATTTGTTCATTTGATTGTCATTCAGGACAAAAAGAAAAACAACATGTGATTCCTGACGCTAGTCAGTGATCAAGGAAAAGTCTTTGACAGATTTCATCATTATTCACAAACACTGTAAATACCACTACAACCTCTTCTACATTTAAAAAAGGATCCTAGGTAAAGATGAAATGAAACAGAAAACTAAACAATAAGCAATTCCTTCTCCATCTTCATATTTTAACCTCAAATGCATTGTTGGAGAAATGAAAAGACATTTGTCCAATAGTTTGTCTGCTTGGTTCTCTAAGATGTCAAAGGAATTTAATTGGCAGAGGCTCTCAAAATTGACTGGTTAAGTCCTTCCATTACAAATTAGTTAAATATTGCATTTTTGTTTTCTAGAGAAGAAGCTAATGAGGAACTAGTGTAAAGGGACAAAAGAGTCCAGAATCCATTTATTTCTTAATGCATAAAATTGGTTTAAAGCTTACCTGTAGATACAAACTGGCAAAATAAGCAAATCAGGGTGAGCATGTAGTATATGTTAGGCATTGCATTAGGTATTTTAAAAGTAATATACCACTGGGGTGCCTGGGTGGCTCAGGTGGTTAAGCATTCAACTCTTGATTTCAGCGCAGGTGATGCATGATCTCTGGGTCGTGAGATCAAGCCCCACATGGAACCCCTTGCTGGGCGTAGAGCCTGCTTAAGATTCTCTAGCTCCAAATAAGCCAATCAGAGAAAGACAGTTAAGATTCTCTCACTCCCTCTCAGCTCTGCCTCTTCCCCACCCTCACTCCCACTCTCACTCTCTCTCAAAAAAATAAAATAAAATAATAATATACCACTTAATCCCTACAACGAGACCTTGTACATACGGAATCATTATTTCCACTTTACTGATGTAGAAATGAGTTCTTATATACTCAAGTTCATGAATTAGTAATCGATAAAGACAAAATTCAAATGCTGTTTATCTGACTCTATACTAATCTGGAGCAACCCAAACAAACATTTGCCTTCCATGTGTAAAAGCATTCATATATTATTCTCAAAAGATTGGAAACATGTTTAATGACTATAGTTAGAGTCAATATACTTAGTTCTCGGATGATAATTTTATTCTGTTCTGTAAGATTAAGAACTGAAACCTAAATTGCCCTTACCCAGTTTCTAGATGCAATGTTGTAAGGTGTTTTTCTTTTCCCAGCAAAGGAAGGAAAGATGAAGGTAGTTATTAATAGCCCTTTATAACTAGAGTACTAGATTGTCTTTATAAATATAACTTACACACATTCAAAGAGGAAAACATCAGGGGCTTATTTGGGTCTTGATACGCACGTGGAATCGCATTAATGCTAATGATCACCAAGCACCTAAGATAGATCCTTGTTACTACTAGCACGTAGGCTTTATAATGCTCCTAAGTTTTTCCATTTCTCTAATCTTCTCAGAAAATAGTTTTTTTCACACTCTTAAAAATTCTACATAATAATTTTATTCTGAATTTGAATCTGATTAAAATATGGAAGGTGTAAGGTTTTTATAAAAGGACATTCTTTGTCTTATGTGTTAAAGCATACAATTTCTTTCATTTTTTTAAAAGATTTTTGATTTATTTATTTGACAGAGAGAGAGAGAGAGAGAGAGAGACAGCGAGAGAGGGAACACAAGCAGGGGGAGTGGGGGAAGGAGAAGCAGACTCCCCACTGAGCAGGGAGCCCAATGTGGGACTCGATCCCAGGACCCTGGGATCATGACCTGAGCTGAAGGCAGACACTTAACCGACTGAGCCACCCAGGCGCCCCACAATTTCTTTCATTTTTAAAATATTAAAACTAATGTAGAAATATTAAATGCAATGTAGGGAGTTGTTAATATAAATCAGGGTTTGCGATACTTCATGTTGTTATAAATCAACTTTGCTGTGCTTCTAATCTAAAACTTTGTGGTAAAAAAAATAGTGATATGCTCTACTGTTGTTCTTTGCCCTTAACAAGTTGATTTCAGGGACTTAAATCCTGGTTTTGCTCTCTGAAGATACTGGACTTAATCCCCTTCACAGGGAATGTTTTCCTTTATTGTGGCTTTCTTTCTCAGAGACTATTCCTTCTCCACCAAATCTTCCTTCCTTCCTTCCTTCCTTCCTTTCTTCCTTCCTTCCTTCCTTCCTTCCTTCCTTCCTTCCTTCCTTCCTTCCTTCCTTCCTTCCTTCCTTCCTTCTACCAGTCATAATGCATACCATGTGAGTTCACTGCTATACTGGGCACTTTGAGGCAAAGAAGGAATAGTCATTTTCTTAAAGCAAATATTTTTGGGGCCCTTACTAAGGCTTATATATATATATATTCCTTATTTAATTACCTCAACAATCCTATGAGGTAGATAGCATGATAATCTACTTCCATTTTACAGCTCACGAAATCTCTTGTGTTCACAAAATTAACTAGGTAAAATAGGTGCAAACATTATAAAGAGGAACAGTTTGACATGTTAAAATTAGTAGTGTCCACCTGAGGGCTGTGGAATTTCAGAGAAGGAAGAGATTGACATGGTTTGGGGTGTTTTAGGATGACCACATTAAGGAAATAGAATGTGAACTGGCCCTGAGGAACAGAAGGGTGAGTAGAATTTGGATAACCGGACAAAAGGGAGTGAGAGATTCGGGTCTCAAGGAACAGCATGGGCAGAGATTCAGAGGTTGGTATAAATGTGATTCTTTTTAGATATTACCAAGGGATTTGGTCTGATGAGAATGGAACTGGTATGAAATGGATGACACTTAATACTGGTCTGAAGAATGCGGATTTTTGCCTATGGGCACTAAAGGGCAATTAAGGATTCTAAGAAGGGTATTTGAACAATGATAAAAGGGTTATAGGATGAATGTGGACTGACCAAATAGAGGAGAACGTGAAGGCTGGAGACCGGTCAAATGTAACTGAATTTTTCTCATTTGGGAGATTAATGAGAGATGAAAATGTCTGGTTGGTTATTTCACACCAGGTGTCAAAATATGTCAACCTGGAAATGTGAAAGGGAAGTCCAACTGTTGTTTGTCTCTCATTCACTCCCCCAATTTCTTTAAAAACTCTTTGGGACTTAGGCCATTCTACGATCTATAGCGATAAAGTGACCAAATCCCCATACCATTTCTGTCCTCAAGTAGCTTACAATCTAGTAGGGAGAAACATACCTGCAGGTGACTAAGTATAATATGTGAGAAAATTTATACATTCTATAAGAAGACCCTCAAAGGAATGAGTAATCAATCTTGAGCGGGAGACTGTAAGATGACTTCCTGGTGGAGATGGCTCTTAAGAATGTGTATGATGCTGTCAGACTAAAAAGAATTAGTGACTTTCTGAGTTGATGGAAAATCATAAGCAAAGGCAAAGGAGTATAAAATGATAGTCATTCAGAGTTGAGGTATACACTAGGAAGTGGTAGTAAAGGAAGATGGCGCTAGATCATGAGGATGCCAACTCAACTCAGATGCCAACTCATTCGGAAAGCAGTGGAGAACCATAGGAGGTTGAGTGTGAAGTGGTGTGGGAGATGAATTACAATTATCCATCTGCCCCCAAGTGCCAGGAAAACAACTTCTAAATAACTTTGTTAGTGTGGAGAATGAATTAAAGAAATTAGGGATTGAAATGGAGTCAGTTACAAGGTATCATAATAGCGCAAATGAAAGATGAGGATTTAAATCAGGATAGTGGAAAAAAAATGATGGGGAGAAATAAAAGTGATATATGCTATCTGCGATAGTAGAATTGATAGTAGTTGATGACTAATTAGATAAAGTATGTAAGAGTCAAAGATGATACCATAGTTTCTCGCAGGACAGTTCCTCAGAGTGGTGAAAAACCTTCTGAGGTGAAAGTTATGTCAGGTAATTAAGATTTTATTTCCAAATCTGCCAACAGTTAGCTATGTGGCATTTTTTACTACTGTTTCCTCAACTATCAAAATACAATTAAGAAATTGTTCTGTAGTGTAACTTTCAATTTTAGAATTCTGTGATTCAATTCAACTAAACTCTTCCCATTGCTTCTTGCAGCTTTAAACTCAGCAGAGTATACTAGGAAGAAGATACTTTTAGATCCTAAAAGACTATTCTATCCATCTAGATGAAGTTAATTTTTGCTATTTAATAGATGTGTAGAGCTGAGAAGGAAATTCAGAGGTCTTTCCTTACTTTTGGTTAGGAATGAAATCTGTGTGTTGAATATTCAGAGAGCAGTATTAGAGACATTGTCTTTGTCTTTCCTTCACAACTTATTCCCATTAATAACAATACATTCTGTCAGAAAATCTGCTTAACCTGTTTAGGATTTATCTATTTCAGTGTCTATTGGTTCTGCTTTGATTAGAAAAGAGAAATGGTATCTGATATTAAGTTAATTCCATATTTATTCATTAAAATATATTGAGAGCCCATTAATTTTAAGGTACTCCTAAATGTAGAGAACACACTGCTGGTTACCAGAGAGGAGGTAGGTGGGGGGATGGGTGAAATAGGTGATGGGGATTAAGCGTGTACTTATTTTGATGAGCACTGAGTAATGTATAGAATTGTTAAATCACTATATTGTACACCTGAAACTAATATAACCTTGTACAACAACAACAAAAAAATAACTCCAATAATGTTTTTAAAAATTAAAAAATAAGATTGAAGGGTAAAGTTAAAACAAAATTTAGGTGCTCTTACAGGCAATATGGTAGCCTAAGAAACAATCTATGCTCTCAGAGTTTGCAATCTAATATAGAAAAGACAGGACATTAATTAACAACACACTACAAAATTTATGGCAAGGTTAGGCTTTTTGTTCAGTAAGCATTCATTGGAAGAAGATAACATTGTAGGTTGGGATGGCTAGAGAAGGTCCGCCAGTAGCTGGATCTTTTAGGACTTGGGTGGAGACAAAGAGATGGTCCATTAATAAGCAATTTCAATCAGAAAATATGTCTTATTTCAAGTCCCCACGTATGTAGCAACTGAAAAGATTCTGGGGATAAGAAGTAGCAACTTGCAGTTATAAAGAAATACGTATTTATTCTCTAAAAGGGCAGAGTTATAAACTGAGGGTCACAATTAATTCCTAGTTACCAAGTCCAATGTATTTGTTCAGCACTCTTTCAATTGTAGTTATTTGAATCTTTGATTGAATTGACCATTCTCTTCTTTTTGAAACTTTCCTTCTTTGCCTTCTGGTTGTTTAATTTTTTTCTATCTTAATCTTTTTTCTTTCAATGAATTTGATTTTTCTCCCCACCCACCAGGGGCCCTGGCCTCAGCTTTCTACTTGTTTCTGTAAATACACTCTCAATGGTTAATGTCATGGTCCCATGATGTTAAATACTATCGGAATATATTTGCATCACTCTCAAATCTATGTCTTCAGCCCTGACTTCCTGTGTTTCAATTCCTCATTTCCAGTGGACATTCTCATATTCACATTCATATATAACTTTTATGTGAAAATACTTCTGTCTAAAGACTAGCTCAAGGTCTTCCCAGAATTGGATCCTCCTTCTTTTTATCTAGAAATAGTAAGTACTTCCATGTTCTAAACATGCAGATGGGTAACCTTGAAGCCATTCTGATTCCATCACTCAGAGATTCAACTGATTGTTAAGAAATCATGTTGCTAATTTCACCACTGTCACCACCCTAGGACAAGTTTTTATCACTTCACACCTGAGTAACTACAATGACTTCCAGTTGGTCTCTCAAAGTCTGGTTTTCCCCCACAGAAATCACAGTAGTATAACATGACACAAACTCTTTGGGCTGGTGCTTCCCATCCTCCATCAGTCGGCTTCAACTTAAATGTCCAGCTTCATTTCCCATGAATTACCTCCTAGGACCCTCTGATTCAGGCAAATCCTTTCTCACTATCCTCTGAATAGATTTCACAATTTCCTTCGTTGGCTCACACATTCTTCTGCTAGAAAGCCCTTCCTCGCTTCTTTATGACCACTGAAAATATACTCAGTTCACATTTCACCTCTGTTGTGGAGCTTTTCCTCAATACTCACCCCATAAGATCTCTCCCACTTTTGTAATTTGAAGTAATTATAGTTCCTACCATTTGTTGTGTATTTACCACATATTTTTCTTACTGTTCTTTGTTTTTTTCTTGCGTGTTAGTCTCATCGTCCAAATGAAATAATAACCATGTCTTAAACTTCCTGGCCCATCTTGCACCACAAGTACACCAATGGTGTATATAGAACATTCTCAGTGAATACTTATTCATTTACTTATTGGCTGAATGCACTTGAACTATAAGCAATAGTAAGTAGTAGCAGAAAAAGAGACCTTAAAGCCAGCTGAAAGTACATTCAGAATTATTTTTAAATCTTTTGAACAGGAATAATTTTTATTCATCTCATTTTAGACTTCAAGTGTAAAAAACAGCTAGTAAATTGTCACCTTGTAGGATACATTTACTTTTGTGACACTTTACATGCCTATAAAGTTAATAAGAATTAGGATTTATTTATGTTTGAAGTTGAAATTTAATATTTATCTTAAAAAAAAACATGAAGCCATTTTTGATCCCATGAGTTGGGACATTATAGAAAGTATCGAATTTATGCTACCTCTTTATTATTATCTTTTTATATGAAGTTATTTTGTTTTGTTTCTACATTATATGGTGATGGTACCCCTACAACATAGACTATTAAACCTGGACGTATTCTTAAGAAGCAATTAGTGTGACCTATTTATTTTTCAGGTGGGGAAACTGAGTTCCAAAGAGGGTAACTGACATGCCCAAGGCCACGATCTAGTTACTGCCAGAGCTATACCTGAAAACTAGCATTGATAATCTTTCCTAATTCTATACTTTTTCCCTAATCCCATATTGCACAGTTTCATTTTTGTACCTTAAATTGACATACTCAAATGAAAGAAAAATTACAAGAGTTGTTCATTATTTCTCTTATTTTACACCTAAGAAAGTGAGTTCGTGCCTTGTAAGTTATTAATAAGAACATTCTAAATAGAAGCACAGCATGAGCAGTTTATTATGATGTGTATCAACACAAGGGAGATAGGACTATCATCTGAATTATTCAAACTTCTAAAGCTTCATAAAACTGTGACTTTTTTTCTCATTGGTGAGTTGAATGGATATAGCTATGTGGTTTTTGGTTTTGTTTTGTTTTGTTTTGGAAGATAACCTTACCCTGGGCCCTAGGTTAATATTTGTAATGGCCGTGTGGAGGATTGTTTATAACACCAAAAATAATTAGCCTTATCCAGGAAAAGAGAGATAAACATAGTGTGTCAATGTACATTTGCACTGGTGACATGAGAATGTGAGGGAAGACACTGTTCAGTTTTGGGGACGGAGCCTAGAACGTCGCAACTGTCCTGAGATCCATTCTGTAGCAGTAGCAGTACCACTTTCCTACTGTCACTTTTTTAGCTTCATTAAAAAGAAGTGAAATTGTCAATTCTCTCTAAAGCTTCTGCCTGGAAAACATAATTTAGAGGAGGCAGAGGGTACCAAGAATTAAAAGTGAAGAAAGAATACAAAGGAACTCAGATGATCAATTTTTGTGAGGAATGTTCACGGAAATTTGGTTTGTCTTCCTGAAAAAACATTTACAATCTAAATTACAGCATATCACTTGAATTCCCAATGACTGCTATCAAGTGGTAGCCAGAAGAGGCCTATTACATTCTAATTTTGAGATTATTTATGCAGTCTTTTAAAATAAAAATTACTACCAGAAATTTGCCCAACTCATGCGCTGAAAAAATTTACGTATCCAGTTCAGTTTTCTCAACTTTCACAGGCCAATCAGGGGTTTAAGAATGAAAGATATATTATATGCTGAGAAAAAATAAAATAAAGTAAAATAAAATAAAGAGAACTCCGATTTGAGACAAAAACAGGAGAACTGTAATGTCTGACTTAATCGTTACGTCATAGAGCTACAAATGGATGGGCCCGTGTTTCTCTTCCTGACTCACTAAAGTCCACATGACACAGGACAAGTACGATCTCGGTGTGGTAAGCACAACTTACCTGTACCATTGTTAACTGTGGTCTGGATCGTGGCTTCCGGCCCCATAGTGTCATAGTCTTCCTTCATTTCTTCTGTGGGGGAAAATTATCTTTAGCATTTGAAAACTGTAGAAAGGCTTACTATACTAAGCATGCCAACCACAGGAACAAGGAAGATTCTTTTAAAGGAAACAGAGAAAAGGCTTGTTGTAAACCTCTAAACAATAGCTTTGTTCAGGCAATTGAATGAATCCAATAGTGCTAGCTGCACAAGAACTTATTTACTTTAAGCATTACTGCAAGCTGTGAAAAACAGAGGTGCTTATTTGGGACAAACGGAGGGCTTTTCTTCTGGTGGCAGTTCTAGTGACAAACAGGGGGAAAGATATTATTTTTTCAATACGAGTCAAAAGCAACAAAAGCAAGTCAAAGTCCTAATTTGTACTTAGGAAGATGCAGGTGCTTCTGGTAACTCTGGATGATTAGGGGTCAGCGAGAATTTCATGTTTTTTTCCCCCCTTGGAGTAGCTACCATGGGGCTAATCTCTGCAGGCGTATTTTTTTAAAACCTAATTTGACATATCCAAACCTGAAATTCCCAGTTTATAAAACAAGCATCCCAGAGGTATTTGAAAACACCTGTTTCACTGTTTTAGATAAATGTCTAATACATACCTTCCTTAGGCCTTTCCCTACCACTCCATAAATCTCTTTCTTCCTTATCATTTATGCTCCAGCATATAACTGTAGCCATTTTCTGAAGAAAAACATATAGATGTAAACAAGAGCTCAAGGTGGTGGTGGAGAGGAAAATATGTAACACTAAGTTTGAAGCTTCATAGGTGATACAAGGTTATTTTCCAGAACTGCAATATTTTAAATTAGGGAGAGTTTAAAAAACAGGAGAGCTCTTGAATTTTCTGCCTCCCAAATTACAGAGCATGTGAGAGGGCAGAGCGCAGCTGACAGTTAAAAATGCTTCGAGGAAATAAATTAAACACGGACTTTAAAAAATTGTATTTTTACAATAACAGTACTAATGAGAACCAACATGATCCAGGATAAATATCTCTCTGATCATCCTTTTGCTTAAAACGAGAGAAACTTTATAAATAGGACTCTGTAAATTCCCAAATTTATCCTGACCATTCTTTGCTTATCACATTCTAGTCATAATTATCTGGTAGAAAAACAGGTTCTAGCAAATGGCAGAAGCAAAATTAAAATATATGATTTACAAGTAGTCTCCTGCAGCCTATCTGTTTATGTTATCAGAACTAAAAAAGCCTGGGCCTTTTAAGGCAAAATACACAGATATAAATAGATGCTAATTTAATGCTATTACCCATAACAGTCAGATGATTTGAATGGTATTTGTTTAAACTGTACAACCACTTTAAATTTGCTTCTGGCCCTGGACTTCCCTCTTATTTAAGGAATATTTTCACAGGGACATTTTTCGTAAAACATTTAGAAGTTCAATATATAGCAATATTGTATTGTCAATTGTAATAATCGATCGGTTGAAAGGCTCCCTCATCTGATATTTTTATCAGTCTCTGGAAGGAATTAAATTAAGGTATTTCTGAGAAGCTCAGTACTGGCTATAAATATAGCTTTTGTGTCTTTCTTCCTCGCTCATCTCATGTGATTTCTGGTAGCCAAGAGTCAGAAGAATCATAAGTTTTCCATCTGAGAGATCAAGTCACTGAGGGGAAAACAGTTAACAGCATTTTTTTTTTTTTTTGCATAATAGTGGTAATGTTCAAGATTTCTGCTGTACTTCCTTCCTCATTGTCATTTTTCTTATGAAAAAGTAAAGAGAAGTTACAGTAGGTGGTTGCTTCCCAAATTATTAAATGCTGGGTATACATAATGTGTAGTTGGTTCTCTGTGTGCATTGCATTCTGTAGTAATACCTTAGCTGTATCCCTCTTTCACCAAAGATTATGCAACCGAGATGGTGTCACTTTTGCCTAGAACGTACTTTGCTTCAATTTACTGAGCACCAACCTTTCCTTTTTTGAATTTTAGGCTCAATTTATTAAAATGAATCACTAATCCTTTTCAGGTTTGTATGTGAAAGACTATGTATATGCCTATTTAATTAAGTTTCCTGCAAATCCATATTCAGAAGGACATGACAATCCATAGGTTAAGAATATCTCCTCTGAATTAAAGGCAATCCTGGCTGTCGTTCTGCCTCTTGCCTAACCTTAAACATTTTCCAAGACACCTCTGACTCAGCATACTGTGTCTAAAACCACATAGTATATTTGTTTTTAAAACCCTTGTAAAAGTTTGCATTTTCCAGTCACCCTTGGGATGAGGGTTTGTAAAAATAAAGAGCACTTTCTTCCTTAAGATGAAGAATCCTTGAATAAGCAGAAAGAGGCCAAGATGCAGGTGATTTATTTAAGTCTGTGTCAATGATAATGATGTCATGGTTTCCAGCACACTGTGTCCACCCCATTGTGGGACGAAAGAATGTCAAGGACAATTCTAAACACAAAACTTTGATTGTGCTGGAACCGGAAAGGCACAGTAAGAGCTCCACTGGGCTCTTCAGTTGAAAACCTGCATCCTGCAGACAAACTACAGAATGCCTGCGAGAAAGAGCAAAGGAGAGGGGGCTTATCTCAGAGTCAAGCTATGTGCTGAGGTATGATGGTAGACAGCCAGGCACCAGGGATAAAACACTACTAAATAAAACAGCACCAGAATTAGAATTATTGTCTATATTGTGTGTTTTGAACAATAAATAAGAAAAATATTTTATCAGAAGAAAAATGTGTTATCTAAGAGTTAGGATAAACAATGAGTAGCTTTTTAAGACCAATTTCTTTTCATTAGACATCAAGGCACCACATCAGAGCACTTTTGGAACAATAAAAAAAAAGAACAATAAATCATTACTAATCATTAGAACTAGACAGGTAATAGCCGGGTAACTTTCTTGGTCCAAATAGCCAAATGAGATTAGGGATTTACATTTTATTTAATTATTGTGACTCCAGAATGCTAGTTTATTTACCATAAAGGTAAGAGCAAAGAACAGCCTGTTCATTTGTATCACAGGCAACATTAACTACAGGTGATAACAGGGTCTGTAATGCACTCATATGGATTATTGTATATTAAAACATTTAAAATTATGATCCATGACCAGCACAAAAAGCTGCCATGATCACAAACTACCACAGCTTGACATTGCTGTTTTGGCTGTTTTTCAATTATTGATCTTAATTTTTTAAAATGAAACTTTTTTTTTTTTAGAAGTTTGGAGCCGTACAT
Source organism: Eumetopias jubatus (assembly GCF_037043125.1). Taxonomy (NCBI): domain Eukaryota; kingdom Metazoa; phylum Chordata; class Mammalia; order Carnivora; family Otariidae; genus Eumetopias; species Eumetopias jubatus. Next base: position 85,063,440 of record NW_028274809.1, on the reverse strand, counting down.
TTGTTATATCGTTATTAATTATTCCTTTAAGGGTGGAAATTCTAGTAATTGGTCCTTACCCTTGATTTCTAGATATTAAAATTTAAAGCATCAGAACATTCATTCTTATAGCCCTGCATATCTAGTTCATTAACAAATATGAATAGCTAACACCAGCTCATTTAAATAGTATGTCTTACATGAGTTCTCGCCACACTCTGTTTCTGTCACACTGCTCCCAAGAATCATTGGCTCTTATTATACATGTAAATGGCTATCATAAAAATAAAAATTTCATTTAAGATTGTTAATGACTTCTGCAGCAGTCAGACTTCCTTTAATGATCATCCTCTGCCCCTAATTAAACGTATTTATCTTTCAAGCATCTTTGGCTGAGTTCTCCCTCATAGTTGAAAATCTAAAACCTTAAGTCTTAATGGATATAACGATAAATGTTTATGTGTGGGATTGCTGAGATCCGAGAAACCTTCACCGAAAGCAAAATTGGAAACAGAAAGAATACAAAACTTGGCATGGTAATTTAGGAAAACGAAAAACAAATACATTACACTCAAACTGCCATCGGTCTTTTTTTTCTTTTCTATTTTTTTTTCCACATTGAATTTTCTTTAGGAGTGGAAGTGCTTTTATTATCCTCCTTCCAGTATGCCGAACAATTACCCTGCCTGGGTTCGATGCTTTATAGTCTGCGACATCACAATGGCATATAGGTAGACTCTTGCGCTTACTTACTTCCTTTCCCACCCACTTCACCTATTTATAAAAATGCTATTGTTATTTATATCGTCAGAGAAAAAAATAACAAAGTGGGATAAATCACGACAGCTGTCATTGGGTCTTGGGAATACAGATTTAAGGAGACACTATGGTTTGAACTGGAAGAGTCATTAAAAAAATCTTTTTTTGCAAGCCACCTCACCAAGTAGAGAGGAGCAGAGGTAGTTTATGGGAATAGGATTCATTCTCTATGATTCTGTTTATCATTCCATCATACCTTAGTGATGCTTCATCCTAAGTGAATTTTAGACCAAGACATTTCCATATGCTGAGTGGCATCTGAAGTTTTGGTTTGAACATAATTTACCTCATTTTTGTGATAGTTGGCCTTGGATCGGTTTTACTTCTCCAGAGATTCCCACCAAATAGCAGGAATCATTATCAAGTACTTAACTGTTAAATAATAAGAAAGCTACCTGACCAGGTGAAAGTGTGAAATCACATTCACACTTAACAAAGGGGAATGATTAGATGGTTGAATTACAGTAGAAGGTGTCAGACAGACCTTGAAATTACATTCAATTGACAGTTACGTGGTCTGTATTGTTCTAGAACTTCCACACGAAACTTTCAAATAGATGTTAGTTGTGAGTTTTTACGTTTGCTTCCATTTTCTGTCCTGAAAGCCTGGAGCTTGCTCACGTCATATAAACTGCACACTGTAAACAGGGTACAAAGACTTCCCATTGTGGGTTTAAAATGTAGTTCATGTGCAACTTGCACCCAAACTGAAACGTCATCTCCCCCTAAGATGTTAGGGCTATAATGTGATAACACTACCATCACCTCATCATCTGCCACCGGCTTTGGTATCTCTATTCCGCAAAGAAATATTTTAATTATTCGGTCGTGGACATTGCACTAGGTAGTGAAGATTAGGTTAAGATGGCACAGGCAGGGCCCGAGGAGTTGTAGACGCTTACCTGGACCATCTACAGAGGCTTGCAGAATGTCGTTGCTGTGCCAAGTATGTTCCACTCCACCCTCCCTTAGGTCATCTTCCTCTTCTTCTCTTGGCAATAGAGCTTGGCTCACGTGTGGGGAGGACTCACGGTTGGGCACGCTAGCTGGACTCCTCTCCTGGTCCAGGGGGTTAGCAATCCCGTCCTCCTCAGCAATCTGAAGCTTGTCCTCCTCATCTGTTTCTGAACCCGTGTCCACTACATTGTCATAGTTCACCACTGAAGAGAAAGCACAGAACACACACTCTCTAAACACTTTCTTGAAAAATATCGGTCACCCCTAATTGTTTAGTTAAATGGAAAATAATTAATATTTTCATAACTTAATTACTCAGCCATGTCAGGAAAATATAATTAATATCTTTCATGTTTTAGCATTTTTATTCTTATTCAATTATCGCTGCATACTCTTTCTGATTTTAAATGGTTGGTTGTTTTTTTTTTGCTAGAAAGATGGGAAATTTTAAAAAGCAACAGTAGCACAAATCCTCAAAAATACATCTATACTGCATATGCAAAGAGACACATGGCAATATGTACTTTCGATACTCCACACAAACTTATTAAACAGGTCTGCAATTGACAATTTTATTAGCTTAGTGACATGGAGTGTGTGCTATAAAATGTACTATAAATACGACATGACTTCACTATATTAGCTGTGGTTTTATTCCTAGAAACCATAGACACACACACACACACACACACACACACACACAATGTCCATCTATTTAGTCAATACACAAACACATACACAAACCTGCTCAATCTGAAATGTTCACTGTTGCTTCTACGTCAACCGTCATGTGCTAAGGCCATTTATATCCCAATCTTTTAAGCAGAAAATGAGGAAAAGCCATATCTTCTGGGCCATTAATACTACTATTGAGATGTCTTCATAGTGCCATAATTACAGGAGATTTCAAAGTGACACAGGCAAGACCAACACAAATGTTAAAATAACTCACAAGAACCGGCGGGCTGCTTTTGCAGTCCTCAGTCCCAGCAATGCTCAGTAGCTTTTCTTAAAATAGACAGCCTGTAAATAAGGTCTGTGAACTCAATTGAAGGTGGCTGTTTCTGAATTAGTCAGCCCTCACAGGCTCTCGGCCTACATGCTAGTACATAAATTGTCCACTTTACCACCAGACAAGAAAGATTAGAGTAATAAACACGGGGCATTAGCTCAGCTAGAGAAACACACCAGCCGTTACGCACACACAGGATTGCCAAGAACTGTTAACCCAACTCTCCAGAAACACACACAAAAAAACAAGTTAGAACCATGACATCATGGGAACAAGAGGGAAAGAGAGAAAGGGGGAAAAAAAAAGCCCATGAAAAAAAAAAAAAGCGCAAACAATTTTCAGGTTCATTTTGATTTCTCTGCGCCTAATAAAGCAATCCTCCGCTAAGTTATCAACTGAGCTATCTCAAGTGGCTCTTGCCAGCTATCGGATTATACAAAAGTGGCAGAAAAGGAGGAAAAAAATGAAAAGGATTGTGTGTCAGGTTCATAATGCTTTTGGAGAATTCTGGAAACATGTCTAGTTACAAATTTTAGTCAGTCATATCTGTTTGCTTTGACAGGTTCCCAGGGAGTAAAAAAGGAACAAAAAGAGAGAGATTTTTTTTGTCATGTGAGGCTGGGGACAAAAAGATTACACCGTGCATATCTGCTCATAATATGATCTTTGTATAATCCGCGGGTCTGCACTTGCCTTCGGAACAACTGCACAACAGGTGCAAATTAAAATGAAAACGGCAGCGGAGCCGGGCAAACAGAATCTGCTGACCTGGTTTGAATACCAATTGACGGGGGAAACAAAACCTTTTCAAGAGGTGTGACCACAAGGGCTTAGGCAAGTTCAGGCTGGGTAATGCCCTCAGATCTACAAAAAGAGAGATATTCTAACATCTCTGCTCTAGCTGTGTGGTCCAGATATACCTTAGTACAATCAATAATGTGCTTTTTTTTTTTCCCCTGGTGCCTGAGATTTAACCATTTCTTAGCAACAAGCAGAAGATTCTTTACAAATTTTCTGAACGCTGAGTTTGGGGCGGGGGTGGGGGGGTGGTGAGAGTGGTGGTGGTGGGGGGGGGCTACAACAAAAGCTCCTAAGGCCTGGGAAGCTTTCAACCCACCTCCTAAAAACTGATCTCTGGGCACAGGAGGAATAAAGAAAGGTCCAGAAGGAGTGAATAAAATTATCTAAGGCTGGACAGGCATTAAAAGGCCTTTATCCTGGAAAAAAAAAAACCATGCCTTTTAAGGTCTTTTTCTGCATGGACCACAATATCCCGTGTGACACGTGAGTGTTCCTGCAGCAATACAATTGAAATATTTTCTTGTGGAAAAAAAAAAGAGAGAGAGAGAGAGAGAGAGAGAGATAAATGATTTATGAACAGCCCTTGAGGAGTCCCAAATATCAGAACAATCTAAACAAGCAATGAAGTCATGTCTCACCATATAGGGTCAGGACTACAGCATCCATCACCTTCACAGGCCAACAATACTTCACAACCTTTAGGGTTCTCGCTCACAAATAGTAGTAAATACTTTTAAACTAAATAAATAACTGCTGTCAAGTTCACTTACAGAAGCAGTATGCCATCTTTTCCAGAGCTGTTTTAACTAGGATATCCATTCCCATAGCCATTGTGTTGGTATCCCACCCCCATGCCCCCCCCTTTTTTTAAATCCAGGTAAAACAATTCATAACAAAGTTAGTTTTTATATCTGAATTCTGAGTAGATCCTTTCATCCTGTTCTTTCTGGCTGACCTTCGGACAATCAGAATTAAATCCATTAATATGGACATCGCGCTTCCTGCTCCTCACCTGCTCCTCCCCATTTCTAAATCCTCAGGATTTTCCTTTAAATTTTTCTCTCAAGTCTAGTCAGTGGATTTGCCTTGTGTAATTATTGGAGAAATTTTCACCACAAAATATTCTTCCTATAGAATGGCCAGTAGGGGATGGGTTTACCCCCATTTACATTGTGAAATAAAATAAACTCATTTTCCCATTTGTTCCCATTTTCATCCTTTGCCCACCATCATCACCACGGGCATTAAGAGATCTTAATAATATAGCTTTGTCTCTGCAAAAAGAGATTCGATTTCGTAAAATAATTAATGTATACTGGTTTTAAATGAGGGTCACTGGGCAGAATATATTAGTCTACTGTCTATTTTTGAACTTACGACACATATTTTTGTTCAGCATTCAAAAGCACTGAACCGCTTACATAACGTAGCAAAGTTCTATTCTGTCCTTATATTAGGTCAAATAAGCCACCCTTTGCATGAGTCTCAGCAAAATTTTATACATGTATTGGAGCTACATGGCTGGCAGAAAAACAGACAGTTACTTCAAAACCACAAAGAAGTGGGAGCCCAAAGAATTCCTTTCTGCAATTCAATAAACAAGAGGAAAGATGTACTGTTTGCTGGCTCAAAATAGACACTAATTTTACATCTGTCTCTGAGGCACAGCAAAAAGCCAACTAAAGAGCAGTAATAAATGTCCAAAAACAGCATCAGTATCCAAAACTCTCCCAGTAATCTTCAGAGGAATTAATTACAATTCTGTGTAACAGTTGCATTGGCAAAATGTACCCATAATTATATACAGGTACTGTACTGTATTACAGAGAAATTTGCCATGTGATACCATGTTTACATGATAATTGATGGATAAGATAAAACTATTTGCATATGAAGTGCATATGAATTATTGGCATGGCTCACCATTTTATGTGGAATCATATTAAAGTTTCATTTTCTCTAAAACTGTATGTGTAATATGGGGTTACCAAAGGGTATAAAGCTGATACTTAAATTTGCTTTATAGCAAATGGGCCTGGAAAGATATATCTGAATATGCATTACTAAAAACCTATATTTAAAAGGCATCATAGTTTATCTATAATAAGCATTATTTTCACTTCAGCAGATTGCATTATATTAAATCCTCTCTATTCTTCCTTCTAAGTAAACAATACTCTAAATTGTATCACCATACCAATTAATTTTACAATCATATGCAAAACAAATAATGGTTTCTCTTTATTGTCTATTGGTATAACTTTTTTTTTCCAGATTTTTCTATTCTGGTGACATGTAACAGAATAGTAGCAAAACGTGACATTTTTATAACGTCCCTACCTGCTGGAAAATTTCAGCATTTGCAAAAATGGTCTATCGTAGCATTTAAACATTACTGATAATTAGCTTGACATTTGAAATACCAGAACTGTTGTTTTGAAGATGCCCTATACAATGTTACCTAACTAACCCCTTTTCATACTTATATGCTTTCTCTACATTATTTTGTCAGTTGGAGTACAAACAAGATATCAGTTGCTAATGTATTAACATGAAAAAGAACTGACGTTAAGGGGCGATACTTCATCTTCACCAGAAGCAGAAATTTTTTTTTTTATGTACAGGAAAATTACATATGCAGATTATAGACAGTTAGTTGTTAATAAGGCGGTCAGTAATGATTTTCTATAACTCCATTCAAGCTAAGTGTGCCAATAAATCTTTCAATGCAATCGTCAAACATTAATTAAATACCTACAATGTGGCAAGTCCAGAGGATACATGGATGCACTATTCTCACCTCAGGAAGCTTGCTATCTATTTGGAGAAATAGAATCATAACACTGTAGTACTAGAGGGCCAGTTGAAGTCAACTCTCCACATGTGACAAAGGAGGTCCAGTGACTTATCTAAGGCCCTGCAGCCAGATGGTGGCAAAGCCAGGGCTAAAATGCACGTCTTCAAACATACAACAGCCGCACAAAAATACACACAGTATTACAAATTCCCAATGAAGAATGCAATCTAAATGTAAACTCCACATGATCAGAGTAAGGAAATGAAAATCCCCGGGGACTTTTGGGGATTTTCACAATGCAAAATAGAGATTGTTGCTTAATTTGAATTGTTTTGGTGATTGTTACTTTCATGGATCTCCTTAATTTCAGTTATAGAAGCCTACCAATTTGATCAATTACCAGAATCTAACGATACACCCTTGTTTCCCACAATAGTTTGGAAACAATAGAAATAAAGAGGCAGTTCCCAGAATTATAAGCTTCAAGACCTGTCTTCTCATCCCAGTCCCAGTGTGTAACCAGCTGTGTGGCCTTGGCCTATCATCCAAGGAAACTTCGTACACATGGGTAAAAATAATGATAGTAGGTTCCCTGTCTATGAGGTTGCCACAAGGAGCCTACAAACTTATATGTGTGATGGAAACTTTGTGAAGTATAAAACACTGATATCCACTGAAATAATAATAAAGATGGGACCACAGGGGTCCTGGATGGCTCAGTCAGCTAAGCGTCTCACTCTTGGTTTTGGCTCAGGTCATGATCCTGGGGCTGTGAGATCAAGCTCCTCATCCTGCTCTGTGCTCAGCGGGGAATGTGTTTCTCTCCCTCTTCCTCTGCTCCTCCCCCAACTCACAAGCATGCACTCTCTCTCTCTCTAAAATAAATGGATAAGTCTTTTATAAAAATTAAAAAATAGGCACCCCTGGCTGGCTCAGTGGGTTAAGCATCTGACTCTTGGTTTCAGCTCAGGTCATGATGTCAGGGTCGTGGGATAGAGCCCCGAGTTGGGCTCTGCACTCAGTGCAGAGTTCTACTTGAGATTCTCTCTCTCCCTCTGCTCATCTCCCTGATCACGTGTGCACTCTCTCTCTCTCGCTCTCAAATAAATAAATAAATCTTTAAAAAAATAAAATAAAATAAAATAAAGATGGGACCATGGCTCCAGTGTCTTCTTTTGTCTGCTACTGCAACGTGGTAGGTATAGGTGAAAAGAGAAGATCTGAGTACATGCCAGTCACAGTTTTGGTGTTGGCCCTTCATTTAAAAATTGATTTGCAAAAATGTCCTCAAGTAGTAGCACCATGATGGGAAACAGTATGCTTAATCCTGCAGCTAATACTTGATGTAGACATGTAAACTTATTTTAAAAATGTCTCTTCTGATTATAGGGCTTAAAGTTTAAAAGAAGTCCTTAGGAATTTTATGAGTCATCTGGTTTCCTGAATCTCTTAGATGCTTGGAGAGCATTTAAATTTGAGCCAATGGATTAATGGCCTAGTTGCTTTCTTAAAATGTCCTTATGTGTGGTAAGTGTTCATGGACATTCTAAGACTCCTCACCTGAACCCTAGCCCTTTATTCCTCCCCTTTCTTCCCCAAGTTCGATTTCCAGGTACGATGCTACTAAAGACAGGATGCAACAATTCCTCCAGAATTTTTATCCAGTGACTTGTTTTTCCAGGGAAGATTTATCACCAACACCCCTTCTTGATCACAGTTAACTTCTTACCTCTACACTTGGGTGGATAAAGATCATAGGACTAAATGCAAGGGTCAATTTCTCATTTGATGATGGGGGCGGGGTCTTGTGACAGATACAACAAAACAAAGCAAGTTCAAACAGAAATTTTCTTCTGAATTTGACGATGTGTCACTGAAATGCATGAGCCTTACTTTCCTGATTTAAAAATGGGAATAACTTTATCACTTGGGGAGGCAGGATTAATTAATGCTAGAAAGAAGGGATCATGCTAGCTTGAAATATCCCCATGGAACGTGCTCTTCAGCACAAAACACTGTTATAAAAGAACAGCTATGAACATACCATAGTCAGCCTTTATACAAACTAGTTTGGTCACTTTAATTTTTTATCCCAGGAGCAGTCAAAGGCATTAAACCCGCATTATAAATTAATGAGTTGTAAAATGTCAGCTGATAAAACAAAAGCAGTTTTGAATGTAGGGATAAAAATGTTTCCATTTCAGATTAGCTATGTAAAAAATATGCATATTAACTGAAATGAGAGAAGAATGTCTGCAATCCCCTGGTTCCAATGTGGAGGGGCTAGTTCTGACAGTCTTTCAACTTCCTATTATGGGAACATCTTGGGAAGATGGCAGCCACTCATCCCCTCTAGAAATGCTAGCAGCTTCCTTGTACCTGGAGGAGATTTCCAGTTGTAGTGTGGTAGTGATTAAAAAAAGGTTAAAATTTCCATAAATTTGCTGGGGCTCTGGATAAGCTCCCACATGCAGGTAATAACATCTTAGTTATGTACTTTTCCCCTTGAAACCTCTTCCTTAATATAGGAAGTATAAAAATAATGGCAAATAAAAATAAAAGTAAGGATCCTCCCTTCCCCAAACTATCATAAAAACAGATATTGGTCACAGAATTCACAACAGTAA